>NC_058373.1:96220000-96520000 GCF_018350175.1 Felis catus | reverse complement strand
AAGCTCCTAAGATGGAGAGCTAGTTGCCTGGGAAGCCAACTGTAACTGACGGGTGGAATTTTCTTCCCACTCCCAGGACTCTTAGGAGGGGAGAGGCTGGAGGTTAAGTCAGTCACCAATAGCCAATGATTCAATCAATCATGCATACATAATGACAGCTTCATATATAACCCTGAACTATGGCTTAGAGAGCTTCCTGGTTGGTGAACACAGGGAGGTACTGGGGGGCTAGAATATGTGGAGGGAACTTGGAAGTCCTGTGCCCCTTCCCACACATCTTTGTCCTATGTGTCTCCTCCATCTAGCTTCCTTGAATAGGATACATTTTCTGTAATTATTTTTTTATCTCTCTAGATTTATTGAGGTATAATTGACATATAACAGTTGCATATAAAGTGTACACCATGATTTGATACGTGTATCCTCCGTGACATGATTACTACCATCGGGTTAATTAACATATCCATCACCTCATGTAATTATTACTTCTGTATGTGTGTGTCGAGAATACTTATGACCTACTGTCTTAGCAAATGTCAAGTATACAACGCAGTATTGTAAACTTTAGTCACCATGTTGTACATTAGATCCTAAGAAGTTCTTCACCTTAAAACTGAAGGCTTGAGTTCTATCCTTTTATAATAAATCCGTAATCTAGTAAGTAAAATGTTTTCCTGAGTTCTAGGAGCTGCTCTAGCAAACAAGTAAGTTCAAGGAGGGTGTTGTGGGAATTTCTGATTTATTGTTTATTCATTTTATTTGAAGTTTATTGGTTATTTTTAGAGAGAGAGGGAGAGAGAGGCGTGTGTGACAGGGGGATGGGGCTAAGAGAGAATCCCAACCAGGCTGGGACACTCAACCAACTGAGCCACCTAGCCACCCCACAGGAACCTCTGATTTATAGCCTGTTGCTCAGATGTACAGGTGCCAACCTGGACTCGTGATTGGTGTCTGAAGTGGATGGAGGGGGAGACAGTCTGTAGGAATGACCGGTTATCCTGTGTGATCTGATGCTATCTCCAGATACATAGTGTCAGAATTGAGTTCAACTGTAGGACACCTTGCTGGTATCACAGAATTAGGTAGTATGAGGAACCCCTTTGGTGGCCAGGATGGCAGAAGTAAAGTGGAGTTACAGCACTGAGAGTAGAGGAGAGACACCTCTGTTTTTCTTTCAGACAAGGTTTTTCCTTATCTACAAAATTGTGGATAGACAGGCATGGTGCCACTCAAGAGAGAGAAAACCGGGTACAAGATGTACCCCACTCAGATGGGGACAAACCTCATTAAGATATTGTTCTCTAGGAGGTCCTAATTATGTGTTTTATAAGAGCAAGCAGTGTTATCTTAACCATAAAGACTGACTGTCCATATATTTATCTATAACAAGCCCTGAAGAGTCTTATTTATTTGGGATGTGAAGACATTTAAAAAGAGAGAGGTTGTTGAGAGTGATTAAATGTACCCTATCAGATAAAAACTCTGCACAGATAATTAAATAAGTAATGACAAGTGATGCCAACCCTCACATTTCAGGGTGGATGAAACATCCTTAAAAAACTTTCCAGAGCCCTACAAGACCAAGTTCAATTTCCCTCCTACATGTCAGCATTTTACGCAAAGCTGCACTCGACACCAACAAGCATTACCTGATCATTTGCATGTCCCCACAAGATGACAGAAGCCATTACAGCATTATATGCCCAGTACTTAGCACATAACTGAAAGGACAGTAAAAATAAATTAAATATTTTTTAAATAATTAGGAGACAGTACCAGTACTATTTTTTTCCAATATTTTCTTGCTAGGGAATTGGAAAAACTACCTCGCTAACAAAAATGCCTTTATTCTAGACTCATTCATTTCTTCTTTGAAAGTGTTTAAGGGTTCTGCATTGCTTACAAAATAAAGGCCAAACTCTTCAACTTGATATCCTTCTTGATTGGATGCCATCTTATTTCCTGCCATTGTGTACTATGCATCCAAGAGTTCAATCACACTGAATTTATATAGAACTTCTCTACCTTGCATTTGAAAATGTTGCTTCTATATAAGATTTCCTACCTTTACCTTTTCCTCGAATTCCTACTGATCTGTCTAGGTCCAGTTCAAATTCCCTTCGCTGTGAATACCTCAGCCCAGACAGATTTAGCTTATTTTCTCCCATAGAGCTTTTATCTTTGGTCAAAATAGTTGTCCAAGAAGTTGAACCTAGTGGGTAATCCAAAGGACACTCTGTTTCATAGTAACTGTCCCTCAAACTCCTACTGTTCCCAAAGTGTTGGCTGGCTAGATGCTCTGCTTCTATTCCTGGGGGTCTATACCCTTCCCTCTGATTACATTTATGATACATAATACCACATAGTATTCTTAAGGAAATAAAGAAGTGAAGAGGAAGGAAGGAAGGAGCAGTAAAGATAACCAAATATAATTATATTTTATATGTTTACCTCTTATTGAAAGTGACATCCCGTTTTTAAATGAAATGAATACAAAATTTAAACTAAGAAAAAAAGTAAGCAAATTGAGTTCACCCATTTCTCCTATGCCCTCCTCCCTGCCTCTGGCAACTATGAATCTGTTCTCTGTATCTATGATCTTGGTTTGTTTTTGTTGTTGTTTAGATTGCATATATAAGAGAAATTGTATGGTATTTATCTTTCTCTGATTTATTTCACTATCTTTTAATTCTATCTTTTATCTATCTTGTTCTATGTTTGTAATAGTAACTTAAGTTCCTCACTTACTACATCTATTTAGTTCCCTTGTTAAGTGAACTTTGATGTTACTTGTTTGGCTAGAAAGATGTTCCTTTAAGTGAAAAATCTTAAGATTTTTCTCTTCTATATTCCTTATCTGTAAAATAAGAATTGGACTAAGTAATCTTTAATTTATCTTGCTGCTAAGATTCTCTGAATTGTACTTATACTTTGGCCAGAGTGGTTAAATAGGTGGGGAATTGAATTCAAGAAGGGTAAAGAAAGAAATAGGTATTGATCTGAATCTTAAAAGATGGACAGATTTTTAACAGGGGAAGTTAGAAATCAAGCCCATTCTGGGTGGGAAGAACAGTGGAAGCAAATTGCATGGAAGTAGAATAGTAGACAGATTTATAAATAAGAATTAGCCTCATTAAAGCCTGGGAAATCTTTCTCTGTCTCTCTAGGTGTCTGATATAGGTGGTCTACAAACCACACGGAGTGATATTGAGCATGAGGCAGGGGTGGGAAGCTGAGTAAGTCATTACAGAATTCAGTACATTAAGGGAGCTCAGCAGCTCACAGCAGCAATAATCTCAACTCCTCTGAGAATCTCCTTTTCTTCCCCCCCCATTCCTTTCCCGTGATTTAAACATTGGCTTATTATTTTAGCCTTGTTATTCTAAGTGGTTTATTATTCTTGATGAATAGTGAATTATTCTAATGGTGCTTATTATTCTGTTCATTACAACTTGAGGCTGATTAGGAGTGAATAGCTGCTAAGGAGCTGTTCCAATAGCAAAATTAGATTTCTACATTTTTATGGTGCTTATTGTTCAGTGTTAGTAATCGTCTTGGTAGTTTCCATCACTTAACCATCTCTCTCTGCTTTAAACTACAAAGATGTAGTCCAGTGATTCCAAAACAAAGAACTGTCTTTATGGAGTAACAAGAATCCTATTTCAAATGACTTTTCATTTAACAGGGTGTTTTCAAACTTTCAAAAACTCTCTCACAAACATGCTTCTTTTCTAATCAATAGAATATGGCAAAGATAATGCAATGATACAGCGTTGCTTACCTTATGATACATATAAATAAGGCTTTGTCTTAGTAGCATGCACTAAAGAGACTACAAACATCAGCTCATGCCCACGGGGTTCCAACTATTTATAATCTTCCCTTTCTGCCTGCCTGTCCTCTGAACTTCTGGCTTGCTTAGTCAGTCCCTTATTATACATAATATGTACATAATATATGTACATACATATACATGTATGTCCTACTGCTTTCCTGGCTGAGCCCTAATACCCTCTTCACCCCATGTTATTACTATTACAGCATTTGCATTCATTTTTTCCCTTTATTTTATTTTATTTTATTTTATTTTATTTCATTTGCTTTCTGTTTTAGATGAATCATTGACTTTCTAGTTTTCTGTAAGGATTAATTCAACAATTTAAAATGTTGATCTTGGGTGCCTGGCCAGCTCAGCTGGAAGAGCATGAGACTCTTAATCTTGGGGTCATAAATTCGAGCCCCATGTTGGATGTAGAGATTATTAAAAAAATAAACAAATAAATAAAATGTTGTTATATATTATGTCCTATGGAATTAAGTGATTGGACTGTGATTAGACACATATACTAGAAGGTATTATTTTAGGTCGTTAATACATGCTGCTTACAGACATCACTAGGAAATGGAAGAAGGAAATCGTAGGAAGGGCAACATATAATGATTATTCTTTAAATTATTTTTCAATTTACCTATTATATTAAGAAACAAAGTTCCATGCCACTAATAATGCCACATAACTGATTTTTCTGGTTTTTAGGTCCCAGGCTTGTTCATTTTCTCTTAATCATAATGGAAAGAAAGCATTTGCTTTACTTCACCCCTTTATGTATGGAACCTCCATACTAATGTAACACAGGCTTCTGATGATGCTGTTCATTTTTTTCATTTGAGTTCTCTCACAGATTCCTTCTCACCTACATAATTTGGACTTATTTCACTCTAGCCTGTAGTATGTCTGTCACCATAGGGTTTCAGCTCACTGTTGATCTAAGTAAGCCTTAGATCCCCTTACTTTCCCTTTTCTGGAACTCTTTTCATTGTTGTTTTGCTTAACTACAAATAGTAATTTTCTTTTCCAGAGAAGGATTGTGCATACTAGATTTGTTGAATCCCTGTGTGTTTAAAAAAATAGGTCTTTATATTTGATAGACACAACTTTCAATTTGCTGTTTGGCTAAATATAATAATTTTAATTTTATCTTTTATTTTTTAAAATTTACATCCAAATTAGTTAGCATATAGTGCAATAGTGACTTCAGGAGTAGATTCCTTAGTGTCCCTTCCCCATTTAGCTCATTCCCCCCTCACACAACCCCTCTAGTAACCCTCACTTGGTTCTCCATATTTATGAGTCTCTTCTGTTTTGTCCCCCTCCCTGTTTTTATATTATTTTTGTTTCCCTTCCCTTATGTTCATCTGTTTTGTCTCTTAAAGTCCTCATATGAGTGAAGTCATATGATTTTTGTCTTTCTCTGACTAATTTCACTTAGCATAATACCCTCCAGTTCCATCCCCATAGTTGCAAATGACAAGATTTCATTCTTTTTGATTGCCGAGTAATACTCCATTGTGTGTGTGTGTGTGTGTGTGTGTGTGTGTGTGTGTATATATATATATATATATATATATATATATATACACCATATTTTCTTTATCCGTTCATTCATTGATGGACATTTGGGCTCTTTCCATACTTTGGCTATTGTCGATAGTGCTGATATAAACATGGGGGTGCATGTGTCCCTTCGAAACAGCACACTTGTATCCCGTGGATAAATGCCTAGTAGTGCAATTGCTGGGTTGTAGGGTAGTTCTAGTTTTAGTTTTTTGAGGAACCTCCATACTGTTTTCCAGAGTGGCTGCACCAGCTTGAATTCCCACCAGCAATGCAAAAGAGATCCTCTTTCTCCACATCCTTGCCAACATCTGTTGTTGCTTGAGTTGTTAATGTTAGCCATTCTGACAGGTGTAAGGTGGTATCTCATTGTGGTTTTGATTTGTATTTCCCTGATGATGAGTGATGTTGAGCATTTTTTCATGTGTCAGTTGGCCATCGGGATGTCTTCTTTGGAGAAGTGTCTCTTCATGTCTTTGCCCATTTCTTCACTGGATTATTTGTTTTTTGGGTATTGAGTTTGATAAGTTCTTTGTAGATTTTGGATACTAACCCTTTATCTGACATGTTATTTGCAAATATCTTCTCCCATTCTGTTGGTTGCCTTTTAGTTTTGCTGATTGTTTCCTTAGCTGTGCAGAAGCTTTTTATTTTGATGAGGTCCCAGTAGTTCATGTAAATATAATAAGTTTTTATGTTTAAATAATTTTGATTCACCATATTAAAATAAGTATTTCAAATTCTTCTTTTTCACAAGTCTGAGGTCATTCTCACCTTTTTTTCTTTTGAAGACAAGTTCATCTTCCTTTAGAAGTGTTGCATTCACACCAAAGTTATATGAAAGTTGCATGTGCTTCATATCTCACCAAAACTTAGCATTGCCACTCTAAGAAGAATTTCTAGTCTTTTTTTAATGGGTAAGTAGTGACATATCGTTTTGACTTATATTTATATTTAGTTAATGACTAATGATTTGGAGCATCTTTTCCTGTGTGTCTCTGCCATGCATCTGAAATGTCTACTCAGATCTTTTGCCCTTTAAAAAAAGTTTAATGTTTATGTTTCAGAGAGAGAGAGAAAGAGTGAGTGAGTGAGTGAGAGAGAGAGAGAGAGAGAGAGAGAGAGAATATACAAGCAGGGGAGGGGGAGAGACTCTGAGCTGTCTGCACAGAATCTGATGTGGGGCTTGAACTCACAAAGCCTGAGATCATGACCTGAGCCGAAGTCAAACACTTAACCAATGAGACACCCAGGCCCCCCAGATCTTTTCCCTTTTAAAAATCAGTTTGGTTGCTGGGTTCTTGTTATTCAGCTATAAGAATTCTTCATACATCCTAGATATTATATTAGTCACTTTAAACTTAACAGATCCATCACTGAAGTCTTGATTATCTGCTTTTTTCCTTACCAACCCTGTTCATCTTCCAATTATTTCCATCTCAGTAAATAATTCAAGTAAAACTGCTTAAATATTCCTTTTCCATACCCAACATCCAACTCATCCTCTAATATTTTCAGGAAAAGGTAATATTTTTTTAACATCACTAAATCCAACCTAGTCTAAGCCAAAATCATTTCTCAATTACCATACTATCATTGCTTGCAAAATTATCTCTCTCCTTTCAGTCTTCCTTCTCTACAGAACCAGAGTATTTTTTTAAGCCACACAATTCTCTTGCTGTAACTCTTCCTCAAATACTTCTCATTTCAATTAGATTAGATTTCAAAGTCAATATCAGCACCTAAATAATCACTTCTAGAGTTGTACATATACAGGTGCTAATTCAAACTTTAGGATGCGTAAAAATCACCTAGAAAACTTGGTAAAACAGGTCCCTGGTATCAGTCTTATAGATTCTAATTTGGTAGGTCTGGGGTGGGGACCAAGAATGAGCTCTCAGAGAGTGCTGACACTGACATCCATGGACCATATACTTATATACATGACATGTCCCCTTCCAAACTTCCAGACCCACCTATATTTAGGCCATCTGAACCTTTTTTTTCCCCTCTTGTATGTAGCAACATTTCAATCTCAGGACTTTTTCTCTGTTTTCATCCTCTTTCCATTGATTCTCCTCTGTACACCCCAAGGCTATTTTTCGTCATTCAGTTTTTATTCATAGGTCATCTCCTGAAGGCCCATGTCCAGTGTCTGTTCCTCACTGTTCATAACTAATGCCATAAGTCTGTAATTCATTATTTAATTATTCTATACTTATTTTCTTATTAGTATTTATCACTACTTGAAATTATCTTATTTCGTTATTTATATGTTAATTGGCATCTTGACCCCCCACCTCACCCCCAACACTAGGAAAGAAATGTCAAACAGGGACTTTATGTTGTTCAATACTGTATCCTGAATATATGGTTTTCAATATGCACATATGTATTTGTTGAATGAATAAAAATGGGAATAAAAATGGGAATCCTTAGGATGCCCACAGAATAATAGCAGGAGACAATCTGAATGACCTAGGCAGAGATTAATTCATTTAGAGCTTTGTGTCATTAAGACTCATCTAATAAGGTATGATGAGGAGAAATGTTACTTAAGAACATATTTCCATTTCTCCTCCTGGATCTTAGATATCTCTCTCCAAGATATTGTTTGGCATTGTTTATCATCTACCACTTTAGCAGAGTGTGTAAGCTTGATATGCACCAATTATTTGGAAAAGACCCAGAAGCACTTTAGTGAAGAAAAGAAGGTAGAGAAATACCTTTCAGTATTTCCCACAGTGATTACAAGAGACACGTGTGTGTGTGTGTGTTCCAACTGTAAACCACTCACCTATGTTTCTCTATAACTAAGTACTTCTAGATCCTAGAGTTACAGACTTACAATGTCCCTCAACCTTCCTGAAAGTCTAATAATTTTGGATTGATGTAGCACTGTGAAGCAAAATAGGAAATCATATTGTCATCAACACCTTAGCAGTAGGATAACCAAAGGAATCCTACACATCATGTCTTGTTGATACATTATGGTTATGGATTTTCCCTCTATTAATATTAGCTCACCTCAACTGCTTAAAATATCCTCTTAGGAAATTGTAATTACTGAGAAGTTTTGAGACCTAACATTTGGAACTTCAGGTGAGTTGTATTTTGTTTATTTTAAACAAACATACAATAGGAGTTGTAAATACTTAAATCAAGTTTAGAATGTAAGGCTAGAAAATTTAACCAGGTAACTTTTATGTTGTAATTTTGCATTATTTTGACAGAGTGATTTCTGACCTGTGTTCCATAGTCTCAAATGTTAATGAAAATGTCACTTATATTCATGACTGAATGACAGATATGTTTTCAAAGTACAACAAATGTGGGCTGTCAGTAAATATGGTACAGTAGTTGGGCCACTGTTTAAGAGAAGAAGTATATATTAATGCAAAGATAAACACAATATGTTTTCTTTGTTAAAACTTCTGGGAAGAAACTAACCAGTAATTCCCCCACTCTTATTAAATGAAGCAAAGAAGAACCATGGGTAAATATATAATTTTGTATCTCAGAGAAATAATTTAATGCAGGGTATGTAGTCAAAACTAAGTCTTAAGATTATAGTCACTATTTCTCTGATGTTCATACTAGTCATCTGAACATTTGATATTTATAACTTTCCTCTCCCATTCTTCAATACTACAATGGCTATTAAAATGTCTAATCTTATCCTCTAATGACAAACTTCAATGAGATTCTATTTTTTAAAAAAAATTAATGTTTATTCATTTTTGAGAGACAGAGAGAAGGAGAGCAAACAGGGGTGGGGCAGAGAGAGAGGGAGACACAGAATCTGAAGCAGGCTCAAGGCTCTGAGCTCTGAGCTGTCAGCACAGAGCCCGACATGGGGCTTGAACTCACAAATGAAGGGATCATGACCTGAGTTGACTGAGCCATCCAGGCTCCCCAGTGAGATTCTATTTTAAAACACTGGGACATATAAAAGAAAAGACAACATTAAGTCTCCCAAGCTAAACTTTATAGATATTATTTCCACTTGCGTTCTCTGATTTCAACCTGTCAATTACGCAATTAAATAAGCATTGTAGATATTCAATGTTTGACTTCAATCTTAGAAGGGATGCGAATGTTTCTACTCTTAGTTCTAATTAATAAATCCAAGGTTTAAGAATACCAGTTTTCTGTGATCTGTGGAATGACTAAGTCATGAATTGCAGACTAAGTATGTTAAAGCTTTCAAAATGCAATAAACAGAAAGCTTTGATGTTTCTAGCCTCTTAGGAAGCATTATGGTCCTCTTATGTCATTGTTAGTAGACTAATATTCCCATACTTCTCTACTCAAAATTTATGGAAGTTTTATTTCTCCCCCATAGACTTTCAGATCACACTGGAAAGCTCATCATATCAAATTATTCAACCACTCCTGTCTTACAAGCATGAAAATATGTCTGCACAATTTTTCACTAGTAGAAGCACACACTGGTTTAAAAATCTGTCTTCCATTTTCAACAATCCAAACTTTATTTCTATGGAAACAGGACTTTATAGCCTGCAGGAAATGTTAACCCAGCCTCTAATGCTAGTGGCTGGGAGCTGACTTCCATTTCTTTTCCCAGTGAAAATAGATGTCAAAACAGTTAGGACCAAGGAAAGGTCTTGAAATGCTTCTTAGAAAAAATTTATCTTATTGCAGTTGATCCAATTTCTTTAGGACAAGATGCTAAAGGCAACCAGATATTGAGAATGAAACTACCGACTCATTTTAACTCCAAGGTGTCAAGCCAGTTCTATGAGTAAGTTGTTGTATAAAGCAAAAGAACACTTGGTTTTTGGCTTCCAAAAATATTAAGGCATTATACATAGAAAAGCTGTGATTTAAAACTGCACTTTTTATATTTTTTCAACGTTTATTTATTTTTGGGACAGAGAGAGACAGAGCATGAACGGGCGAGGGGCAGAGAGAGAGGGAGACACAGAATCGGAAACAGGCTCCAGGCTCTGAGCCATCAGCCCAGAGCCCGACGCGGGGCTCGAACTCACGGACCGCAAGATGGTGACCCGGCTGAAGTCAGACGCTTAACCGACTGCGCCACCCAGGCGCCCCTGCACTTTTTATATTTTTAAAATACTCTTCAAAATCCACATTTTAAAGTTCTTACAATAGAAAAACACTTACATGGTATCTTTTAATTCTTAAATCATAAAATGATACAAGCAACTTGTTTAAAGTAATGAAATGAGCTCTTATAAAGTAAATCAATGATAATCTGACCACTGCTACTATAGGTTAGTCCTGGAAGGCTAATATTTATCCTTTCTCTTATATGTGTTAAGATTTGTTTTTAGAAATATGGTCTCATGACATTAGTTATTGGTTCCTTTAAGAGATCAGATCAAATGTCCTCATTTTATATCCCCTAAGACACAGGGTTGGAAAAAAAAATCAAAACATCAGTAACCTGTAAGTATAAAATCTCAAAGTTAAAAATACATGGCTTTAATATAATTGAAATGTCCATTCAAGTGCTATCTTCTTAGAAAGGACGCTGTGAGCACTGTATCTTAGGTAGCAGCTCATTAACTCCTTCCATGATTGTGCTTTCTCTTCACTATGCTTATGTCTTCATTGGTACATTTATATGTATATAATACTTTTAATTAATTTTACTTTTTTAATTCTTTCTATGTAAACAATAAAAAAGAGACTGTGTCAGACTGCTCAATAGAAAGGGCTTGAGTGGCATGGCAATAAGATGTAATATGTGCTTAATAAGTTATTGGTTTCAACAAACTATTAAAATATTATGTCAAAAATTTTCAAGAAGAAATAGAAACCATGACTTAGAAAGCAAGAAGGTTACAAACAGCATATATGATATGATCTCATTTTGTTGAAAAAAATAAAAATAAAAATCTATGTGTGTACAGAGTAAAAGAGAAGGAAATACCTACAATAAGGTATTCAGACTGGTAATCATCTTTGAATAATATTAGCATGATGTTTTTTTTTTCCTTTTTTATATGTATTTCCTCTCTGACCACTGCTACTATAGGTTAGTCCTGGAAGGCTAATATTTATCCTTTCTCTTATATGTGTTAAGATTTGTTTTTAGAAATATGGTCTCATGACATTAGTTATTGGTTCCTTTAAGAGATCAGATTAAATATCCTCATTTTATATCCCCTAAGACACAGGGTTGGAAAAAAAAATCAAAACATCAGTAGCCTGTAAGTATAAAATCTCACAGTTAAAAATACATGGCCTTAATATAATTGAAATGTCCACTCAAGTGCTATCTTCTTAGAAAGGAAAACACATGCACATGTGCTTAGGTAAGAAAAGTTTATTTTTAGGTTAAAATGTGAATCAAGAAAGGGAAAAAGCTATCCAATCTTCCTGATGTTGTTGTTAACATTTATCTACTTTTTAGCACATTTGAAACACTTCAGAACATAAAATAAATTCTAAAATAACTTACTTTTATATTGCATAGTAGCTTGACAGAAAATTGAACACAACCAAATGATAAAAGTTTCTTCTGTAAAGATAAGTCTTTCTGAAAGTCTGAAGTTTAACAAAAGCTACCACCACCCCAATGATGTCATACTCTCCTACACATTTCCTGAGGACTAGTTTCTCATCTCTTTCTCTTCTTGTTATGATCATACACTCCTTTAATTTTTCTTTCCAGGTGGCTTGGCTCTTGAATGCTTTCCCATGACTTCCTCATAAAAAACGAAATCCCAAACATCAAAAATATCAGGTCTGTATTAAGGTGCTAAAACATTTTCTTTTACTGAGGAAAGCAAGCTCAGGGCTTTTCCAATGCACTGTACTCGTTCAGAAGAATTTGTAATTAATTCATCAGGTTCCAAGAGCATCCATTGGGATTTTGAATGTAATTTCCTATAGATTATGGATTAAATTTAGGGAAAGTAATAGTTTTATAGTGTTAGGTATCTTCCCATATGGGAATTTTACACGTTTCCTAATCATTTAGGTCTTACCCTATGTTCTCCAAAAAATGAGTGTTCTTTATTTGGATACTGCACATTTCTGGTTAAGTTTATTTTCAGTAATTGAGCATTAAAATGAAATAAACTTTTATAGCACTTGTTAAGCTAATTTCTGCTAATATGAGGAGATAGATATATCTACATCTATCTATATACGTTTGTTTAACTTTTATCTGAAGGTCCTTCTTTCAGGACCCAAATCCTATATGTGACCATTCAGACCCGGTGAGAGGCAGTTACAAGTCTGGCAGGTTTCATAAAGGGTAGCTGCCCTCCCCACAACAGACCTGGGGTAAAGCCAGTACATTACAGTTTTCTGCACAGAGTCCAGTCAAGGACTCAGCCCCTTACTGTCTAGTCCAACCATCTTCACATACACAGCTGCATTCCTAGCCCAGGCACCTCATTCAGTGTCATCCTTTTTGGGACCTTGGCTGAGGCACTTCCTGGGTGTCCTGCCAAGTCCTCTGTACTGGGAGCCTCAGCTGAGGTACTGTTTTCCATTTTGACTCAGCACCATTTCACACTTAGCCCTTTCCTGTCTCTCTTCCTCCTTGACCCATGAGTGTATAAGAGGCAGGGGTCCCTTGTTCAGGCTCCTTTGTAGCAAGATAATTCCCCGGAGCTGCATCCATCTGATCTTCACACAGTGTCATTTTGTGGCGGAAAATGGAACTCTGGGGAGCTAGCACCTCATTTTGCCTATTGTTTGCACTGTTGCACTGAGCAAAGGCTTGATTGTTGCTTTAAATTAGACTCATTTGCCTAATTCACAATCTCCACACCTGATTGCTCAATAGTATCCAGCAACTTGATTGAACTTATCTTTTAATTCCAATATTTTAATAGTGCTCATATTTGTTTTCTTGGACTTGCTTTTCAGAAAGACATTTCTGTCACCCAGAGATAATTATAATATTGTCTCTTCCATTTTGATATGTATGCCCCATTTCTTTTATCTCATATGTTGAAATGCTTTCACACTTTTTGTACAATGATGAATAACAGTGTGGTGCTAGATATTCCTACATGTCATGACTTTGAGGGAAATACTAGGAATTTGTTTACACATAATATTTCATTTCTATTTCTGATGTATAAAACTTTAAAAAGATTTTATGTCTTGTATATTTCAATCTCCCACACTATTTGCATTTTGTAAAGAACTTGTACATATATCAACTAATATCCATAAGTCTTTATAATTCTATTTATTCTATTTATTCTATTCTATTTATCAACTATTAGAAAAACATTCTTTTATCACATTCTATTCACCTACTGTTCTATTTATCATTCTATTTATCAACTATTAGAAAAAAAATTCACTGCAATATTTGATCAACAAATAAATCACATGATTTCAGAAATTGAAGTTTAAGGGGCACCTGGGTGACTCAGTCGGTTGAGCGTCCGATTTTGGCTCAGGTCATGATCTCACAGTTCGTGGGTTGGAGCCCCGCATCGGGCTCTGTGCTAACGGCTCAGAGCCTGGAGCCTGCTTCGAATTCTGTGTCTCCCTCTCTCTCTGCTCCTCCCCCACTCATGCTGTCTCTCTCTCTCTCTCCTTCAAATATAAATAACAACATTTACAAAAAATTTTAATAAAAAAGAAATTGAAGTTTAAGCATTTTGTGTTATGAAGATTTGAATAAAAAATTAAAATTCTGTCAAGTGATCAACCAGAAATTCACAAGAGAATCAGTCCTTTTTTAAATTTAGCAAAGCCGTTAAGTGCTATATAATAAAAAGAGTTATGATTTAGTATGAGTTGAAATCAGGAGGCAGGTAAATAACAAGTCTAGTAATGGAAATACTACATAAATACCATTTATATGCATGCATGTGTTGAGGCACACGTACTTTTTACTTGGGCTACGTATTTTTATTTTAAAAAATGAGTAAAACTTGAAATTGAGAGCTAATTTCTATTTTTATTAGATCTCTATATAGAATATACTTAGGAAATTTGTATTCCTATAAACCCATCAGAATAAATTTTAAACCTGAAAAATAATAAAAGGATAGAGAAGAAAAATTGAGTTGAACATGGAATTAAAAAATATGTATTTGTTTTGCAGACTATTGGTCTTTTAATTAAGGCTTTTTTTCATTACTACTCTCAAACTTAAGCCAAACCCACAAATCATTCCACAGCAGAAGAATTTTCAGAAAAATAGCCTTGATCCACTGTAAGGCTCATCAAAAGATGTTCATTTATTAAGAGATTCTCAGAATTGGATTCTGATTCACGAATCAACTGATGCTCTCCACTCTATAACACATTGATGATTCCATCTATGCCACCTGTGTGGCATTCTGCATCTACTTGAACACCCCTCATGATAAAATACTATCTACTAAGGCATTTAATCTCTTTTTGGGTATTGTGAACAATTTGTTCATCTTTTAACATCAAATATGATTCCTTATAATGTTATCAATTGGGGATTAAAAAGAATTAATGTACGTCTCACCCATCTGAGAAAACTTCAAATATGTGAAGGTTTTCTTCAGATTAAACATCCCAACTACTCCTCAATAAAGTTCCTTTTGATTCTGTTCACCACTTAGAGTTTCTCTTTCAGGATACTCTATTCCATTTCCATTACTAATATAGTTTTGCATAGAGACTTAATTATCACAACTGGAGTTCAGTCTACTTACAATACAGTATATGATATAAATGCAAGTCTCTGGTATATACTATATTTTACTACACACTGAAATTCTGTTAAGACAATTTTAGTTTTTTTTCATTCTCCTGAAAGTCATCCCATATTATCATCCCATGGAACATTGAGATTCTAGTATTCTAAAACTTTTAAATAGCTTGTTTGTACTATGAGTAAACCACCACTCTTCCATCCTTTTAGTAGATGTTTCTGACCAAAGAGGAAAAAAAATGACCTTATTGTTAATATTAAGTTAATCTACTTATAATTTTTAAATAAGGTTTATTTATTATTATTATTATTTTTAGTAATTTATACACCCAGCTTGGGGCTTGAACTCACAACCCTGAGATCAAGGGTCACATGCTCCTCTGAGACAGCCAGGCACCCCAAGTTTAATCTTTTAGTAGAAAGTTTATAAAACCCATTGAGACATTTATGAATTGTGATTCTATCAATTAAAATCACCATCCTGTATGTTTTGCGATTATTCTCAACCTTACCTTATTAAACATGTTGATCAACTGAAGATAAAGAACAGAACCTTGTGGTATGCCATACTAAAAAAAAACCCTGAGCTGTCTTATTCTCTACTGTTCTCCATACTAGAGAACATCAATCCTCTAGATACTAGAAGAGTATCTAGAATATGTAGGCATTCAATAAATGTATATATTTTTAGAGGGTAGCTTTTAAAAGAGGATAACTATTAGAAATCACTCTTACAGACATGACATGGATCATATTAATATTCTTAGGATATTATCATTAATCAATTATTCACTAATTATATAGGGCCATCTATGTATTCTTAAGATGTATCTCCCATTTCACAACAATCCAGCCTATTTTTTATCCAGTCAACCAACAATAATTTTTTTTTACATTTATTTATTTTTGACAGAGAGAGAAACAGAGCATGAGCAGGGGAGGGGCAGAGAGAGAGAGGGAGACACAGACTCTGAAACAGGAGCTGTCAGCACAGAGCCTGACGCGGGGCTCAAACTCACAGACCGCGAGATCATGACCTGAGCCAAAGTCAGACACTCAGCTGACTGAGCCACCCAGGCACACCTCAAGTCAACCAACATTAAACTTAATTATACCCTTTCATATATCTCCATGTTCATGTATTTTATATACTTTTACACACCTATGCCTAACACATATTTTATTTTATAATAATGGGATAATATTAAATACCTTGTAGAAATTCTCCCAAGTCAACTAATATAGCTCTGAATTATTCCTTTTAGGATAGGTGCAAAGTGAGCACACTCTGAATTATTTCTTTAATGGCTGCATAATATTTTATGATGTGGGTGTTCCCTAATTTAATCATAATTTCTTCTGCTGATGGGTATTTTCTCAAAACAGTACTACAAAAATCATGCTTGGACAAAAATGGTAAACTGATGGTGGTTGTATTTCTATGGTGAGATTCCCTGAGGAATCGCTTCTCAAAGAGCACATGCATTCTTCAATTTAATCAACAGTGACAGATTGCTTTTCAAAGTGGCTTTAACAATTCACATTGTCATCAGGAATTAAGAATTAATTATAGATAAATTCCTAGAAATATGCACCTACCCAGACTAAATCATGAAGAAAGAGAAAATCTGAACAGAACAATTACTAGTAATAAGATTGAATCAATAGTCAAAAATTTCCAAGAAAGAAGTCCAGAACTTGATGACTTCACTGGTAAATTCTATCAAACACTAAAAGAAGAATTAATACCAGTTTTCCTCAAATTCTTCCAAAAAACAGAAGAGGAGGTAACACTGCCAGACTTACTTTATGTCTTTTCCTTACTGTGTGTGAAACAAAGTTAAATAGCCTTAATGGGTCATTGCACATAGACACCATGTTATGCAGAACTTGTTTGCAATTTCCAGAGTTTCATTGGCACTACTGATTAAAAGCGATCCCCAGTGGTCTTGTGATTTTAAAAAATGAGGTTTCTGGGGCACCTGGGTGACTCAGTCGGTTAAACTTCTGACTTTGGCTCAGATTGTGATGTCACAGTTCAGGAGTTTGAGCCCTGCATCAGGCTCTGTGCTGTCTGCACAGAGCTGGCTGCAGATCCTCTGTGACCTTCTCTCTCTGCCCCTCCCCTGCTTCTCTCTCTCTCTCTCTTCCTCTGTCTTTCTCTCAAAATAAATAAAGTTTAAGTTAAAAAAATGAGGTTTCTAACCACTCACAAGTTCAAATGTCAATGGCATGTTAACAACTTGTACTTTCGCTGAGGCAAATAATTCAATCCTTTGCACAAAATCCTGCTATCAAGAAGCATGGGAATGATCAACTAGGTGAGACTAGTAGAATTACAAAACTTCTATCTCAACCTGGCTTTGTTGCTCTCTCCTAGCGATAGCATTCTCAACCCAGTTGTTCAATCGAAATCCAACCAGAGATCTTTAGAGAAATTTTTTTGAAGAGCTCTTTATAATCTTGTCTCCACCCTTTCCAATGTAATCAGGTTTTGAATACATCTACTGCTGAGCCGACTCTTAATGTATTACCAAAGATGTCCTTGTCCACAAAAACAGGGCTAATTCTCAGTACCTATCCTACTTAACATCTTAGCATCATTTAACACAAAAGATAGTTCTTTTTTTATAAAAATATTTTTCACATATTTTTCTGTGACATTATCTTCTTTTCTGCCTCATCTCACTGGCCTTTCCTTCTTAGTCTCTTTTAATAAATCTACCTCTTTACTAATATTTAAATTTTAAGCTTTCCACTATCTCCTCAGATGAATTTATTGAATATCTAGGGTATCTCATTGTCCCAGGATGTCTCCCCCACAACACACAAAATCTTTATGTAGATGATTTCAAAAATCTATCTCTAATCCACAAAGAAGAATCTCACAAGTTCAATGCCTATTTTTATGTCTTTGATGTTTACTAAAAAGTCATCATTAACTTTTTTTCTTTTTTTAAGTTTATTTATTTATTTTGAGAGAGAGAGAGAGAGTAGGTGAGCAGGCAAGGGGCAGAGAGAGGGAGAAAGAATCCCAAGCACTCACAGTGCAGAGCACAGTGTGGAGCTGGAACCCACGAACTGTGAGCTCATGACCTGAGCCAAAACCTAGAGTCAGATGCTTAGCTGACTGAGCCACCCACATGCCTTAACTTTTTTTTTTTTTTAATCTTGTACTCTCTTCAATGCATCTGCAGAATCTCTTAGAAATGCCTTTGAAATTATGTGGTACATACAACCACTTTACACTCCTTTCACTGCTTCTACACTACTATACTAGTACAAAGGACTTTGTTTTCACCCTTAGCCTGTTCTCCACATAGCAGCTTCAAGGGTTTTTTCTAAAGCCTATCACTTCTTCATTCCCAACAGAATAATGGCTTCCTATTATATTTAGAGTAAAACTCCCTATCTTCACTATAGCCTATATGGCCTAACATTATCTGGTCTCCTCCCATATTTCCATTTGGACGAATTACTCATAAAATAATGAAAGGATAACTTAAATTTATCATGCATATGGTATTGTAAATAAAATATAAAAATTATTCAATACGGGGTTATTTGAAATGAGAAAAATGTGAATACTCTAGAACATAGCTCTAGCAAATTTCAAGATTTTGTACAATATTCTATTTGAATGTCTCTGAATTTAATCATTATAAGGGGAAATCACAAAGTTTTGATGGAAAGTTTGTGAATTATCAATATTATAAGAATAATTTAAAATTAATAAATTTGGTATTAAATTTCTATTATCTGTAAATTATTAATATTAACATTTTCTTAAAATATATGAAGGCAAAAATGCACAACTGTGATCAGTTTTAGTGATTATACATCTGTCTCTCTCAATGATTGACAGAACAAGTAAGCAGAAAGCAGTAAGATTAGAGAAGGAAAACATCAAACTGACCAAACTGAACCTCACAGAACACTCCAACTAAAAACTGTGCAGACTTTGGGGAGAGAAACAGATCATAGTCACTGCAGTGGGGAGGGAGCCAGAGATGTGGAAAAGGATGAGAGACAGACTAGCACACAGGGAGCACACAGGGAAAACAAGTCCCCATAGCAATTGGCTAATGAAGCAAGAGGGGCTGAAATTCAACCAGCAGGGCTTAAAGCCTGGAGTTTTAAAGGTCAACAGACTTGGCTGGGATAGAGCTCTGAGGGCACTGTGAACTTCTTGGAGAGGAAGCAGGCAAACAACTCATGGACATACAGTGTGGAAACAGCAACCTGATGAGTGCCCAGGACACACAGTGGGGAGGTTATTCACTCATCTCAGAGCACATCTCAGAGAGAGCATTCATAGAGGGCCCCCTCCAGAATCAAAGGAACTGGCCAGCACCATTTCTCTTTCCCACCCCTCAGCATAAGCACAGATCCACCTGTGAGAACCAGTACAGCACTTATATTCACTACTTAAACTGCTTACACTAAGGCCTGTCCCCCAGGCTCTGCTAGAACCACCCTTGCCAGTCACACTTGCCTCAGTTCCCGTGAGGCGCACCCCTCCCCCTAGAAGATGAGTCCAAACCCCTGCTTACACCATGGCCCTCATGAGGGAGTTTTGTGGAGCCTTGGTCTGGCAGTGGTGACAACAGGTCTCATTTTACAAGCAGACCAGAGCATGCCTAGTTAAAATGCACCACATTCAGACCAGGAACCAAACACTGCCCACAACAGGAAGGGAGAGCCTCTGCAGATGACTGGCCTTAAGGATAAACCAGCCAGTACTCAATAGCAAAGCACATGCAGCACGCATTGGGAACACTCTTGGAAGTGCCAGACATGGGATCAGGGGGCACCACATTCTACAGGACCTCTTCTTCATAAGGTCATTCCTCTTAAGAACAGGAGACAGAGTTGACTTTCCTAACACAGAGAAACAGACAGAAAGACTTAGAAAAAATGAGAAGACAGAGAAATTCACCCCAAATTAAAGAACAGGACAAGGCCATGGCCAGAGATTTAAGTGATGCAGATATAAGTAACATGACTGATAGAGAATTTAAAGTAATGATCATAAGGATACTTACTGGACTTAAGAATGGAGTGGAAGACTTGAGTGAAACCTTTAACACGGAGAAAAGGAATCACATAACAGAGATAAAGGCTCAATAAATGAAATGGAAAACACACTTGACAGAAGGAACAGCAGGATGGAAGAAGTAGAGGAACAAATAGTGACCTAAAAGACAAAGTAATGGAAAGTGATGAAGCTGAAAAAAACAAAGAAAGAAGAATTATGCAAAACAACAATAGACCTAGGGAACTGGGTGACTCCATCAAATATAGTAACAATCATAATATAAGAGTTTCTAAGAAGAAGAGAGAGAAAGAGGGGGAAAACATTTATTTGACGAAATAGTTGAAAACTTCCCTAATCTGAGGAAGGAAACAGATATCCAGATCCAGCAAGCACAGAGAACTCTCATCAAAATCGACAAAAGCAGATCCACATCAAGACATATTTTTAGTAAGTGGTCAAAATATAGTGATAAATAAAAAAATTTAAAAGCTACAAGATAGAAGAAGACATTAACTTCCAAGGAAAAACCATAAGGCTAGCAGGAGGTTTTTCAGCAGAAGCTTTCCAAGTCAGAAGATATGGCATGATATATTTAAAGCACTGAATGGGAAATATGCAGCCAAGAATACTCTTAACAGCAAGGCTACCATTCAGAATAGAAAGAGAGATAAAGAGTTTCCCAGATAAACAAAAAGGAGTTCATGACCACTAATGCAGCCCTGAAAGAAATATTAAAGAGGACTCTGAGTGGAAATGACACATCAAAAATGACAGTATAAAGACAGGACACACAAAAGCAGAAAAATGAATCTTTCTGTAAAAAAACAGTCAAGGAACTCACAAAATAAAAGAATGTAAAATATAACAACGTATACCTAAAATGTGGGGAGGAGGAGAGGAAAGAATGGGTGCGCACTAAAATGACCATCAACTTAATATAGACTGCTATATGTAGAAGAGGTTATATACAAACCTAATGTAAACCATGTATCAAAAACCACTAATAAATATGCAAAGAAGAAAGAGAAATAAGTCCAAATATATTACTAAAAAAATCAACAAACCTTGAAAGAGAAAAAGGATGGATCAGACAAAATCTTCAGAAACAACCACAAAATAATAAAATGGCAACAAATACAGATCTACCAATAATTAATCTGAATGTAAATGAACTGAACATTCCAATCAAAAGACATAAGGTGACAAAATGGATTAAAAAAAATAAGACCCATCTATATGCTGCCTAAAAGAAACTCATTTTGGACCTAAAGACACCTACACATTGAAAGTGAGGGGATAGAGAAACATTTACCATGCAAATGGGTCAAAAGAAAGAGTGGCAATACTTTTTCAGACAAACTAGACTTCCAAATAAAGACTGTAACAAGAGACAAAGAAGAACACTATATAATAATGAAAGGGACAATCCACAAGAAGATACAACAGTTAAAAATATTATGCAACCAACATAGGAGCACTCAAAAAATAAAACAATTAATAACAGACATAAAGGAACTAGTGGATAGTAATACATTCATGGTAGGGCAATTTATCACTGTCCTTAAGTCAATGGACATATCATCTAAACAGAAAATCAATGAAGAGGGGCACCTGTTGGGTCAGTCGGTTGAGCATCCAACTCTTGGTTTCAGCTCAGGTCATGATCTTGCAGCTCATAGTTCAAGCCCTGTGGTGGACTCTGCACTGATAGCATGGAGCCTGCTTGAGATTTTCTCTTTCCCTTTTTCTCTGCCCTTCTCCCACTCACTTGCATGCTCTCTCTCTCTCTCTCAAAATAAATAAACTTTAAGAAAAAAAAAAGAAAATCAACAAGGAAAGAATAACAATGAATGTCACACTGCACCAGATGGACTTCACAGATAGATTCAGAACATTTCATCCTAAAACGGCAGAATACACATTCTTTTCAAAAGCATATGGGATATTCTACAGAATAGTACACAGACTAGGTCACAAATCGACCTCAACAAAATCATGCATCTTTTCTCACCACGATGCTCTGAAACTAGAAGTCAACCAGAAGAAAAATTTTGGAAAGACCACAGAAGTTAAGCAACATGCTATAACAATGAATGGGTCAACCAGGAAACCAAAGAAGAAATTAAAAACATACATGGAAACAAATGAAAATGAAAACACAATGGTCCAAAATACAGCAAAAGCATCTCTTAGAGGTAAGTTTACAGCAATACAAGTCTACCTCAAGGAGGAAAAAAATATCTCAACTTAACCTTACACTTCAAGGAGCTAGAAAAAGAGCAAATAAACCCTGAAACCAGAAGAAGAAAGGAAATAATAAAGATTAGAGCAGAAATAAATGATATAAAAACTAAAAAACAAACAACCAAAAAAAAAAAACAAACATAGGTCAAAGAATCCAGGAGTTTTCTTTGAAAAAAAAATCAATAAAATTGGTAAACCTTTAGCAGACTTACCAAGAAAAAAGAGAAAGGACTCGAATAAAATCCAAATGAGAGAGAAGTAATAATCAACACCACAGAACTACATACAATTGTAAGAGAATATTCTGAAAAAATATATGTCAACAAATTGGACAAACTGGAGGAAATAGATAAATTCCTAGAAACATTTAATCTCCCCAAACTGAATCAGACAGACATAGAAAATTTGAACAGACCAATTACTGGCAAAGAAATTGAATCAGTAATCAAAAACTTCCCAACAATCAAAAGTCCAGGACCAGATGGTTTCATAGGAGAATTCTATCAAACATTTAAAGAAGAGTTAATACCTATTCTGTTAGTACCTATTTTGTTCAAACTATTCCAAAAATAGAAAAGAAAGGAAAACTTCCAAATTCATTCTATGAGGCCAGTATTACCATGGTACCAAAACCACATAAAGACACCACTAAAAAAGAGAACTACAGGCCAATATCCCTGAAGAACATGGATGCAAAAATTCTCAATAAAATAATAGCAAACCAAATCCAACAATATGTTAAAAAATCATTCACCATGATCAAGTGGGATTTATTCCTGGATTGTGGTGATTCAATATTCACAAGTTGATCAACATGATACATCACATTAATAAGATAAAGGATAACAAACATATGATCATTTCAATTGTTGCAGACAAAGCATTTGACAAAGCACAACATCCATTCATGATAAAAACAAAGTAGGTTTAGAAGGAACATATCTCATGCACAAAATGCCATGTTTGAAAAACCCATAGCTAGAATCATCCTTAATGGAGAACAACTGAGACCTTTACCCCTAAGGTCAGGAACAAGAAGACGTCCACTCTCATCACTTTTATTCAGTATAGTACTAGAAGTTCTAGCCACAGCAATCAGACAACAAAAAGAAATAAAATGCATCCAAATAAGAAAGGAATAAGTACAACTTTCTTTATTTCCAGATGACATGATACTCTATATAGAAAACCCAAAAGACTATCAAAAAGCTGCTAGAACTGATAAACTAATTCAGTCAAGTCACAGGATACAAAATCAAGGTACAGAAATCTGTTGCATTTCTCACGCCAATAATGAAGCAGAAGAACGTGAAATTAAGAAAACAATTACATTTATAATTGCACCAAAAGGAATAAGATGCCTAGGAATAAACCTAACCAATGAGGTGAAATACCTGTATTCCGAAAACTGTAGAACACTGATGAAAGGAATTGAAAAGGACACAAAGAAATGGAAAGATACTCCATGCTCATGGATTGGAAGAACAAATATTGTTAAAATGTCTATACTACCCAAAGCAATCTATACATTTAATTCAATCCCTATCAAACACCAGCATTTTTCATAGAGTTAGAACAAACAATCCTAAAATTTGTGTGAAACCACAATAGACCCTGAATAGTCAAAGCAGCCTTGAAAAAGAAAAGCAAAGCTGGAAGTATCACAATTCTAAACTCCAAGTTATATTACAAAGACATAGTAATCAAAGCAATATGGTATAGGCTCAAAAATAGACACATAGATCAATAGAATAGACTAGAAAATCCATAAATGACCATTACATGGTCAATTAATCTTCAACAAAGGAGGAATGAAAACACGAAGGGAAAAAGACAGTCTCTTCAACAAATGGTGTTGAGAAAACTGGACAGCAACATGCAAAAGAATGAAAGTGGACCACTTTCTTCCACCATACACAGATAAACTAAAAATGGATTAAAGACCTAAACGTGAGACCTGAAAACATAAAAAATACTAGACAGCACAGGTAGTAGTGTCTCTGATATCAGCTATAGCAATATTTTTCTAGGTACATCTCCTGAGGCAAGAAAAACAAAAGCAAAAATAAACTATTGGCACTACACCAAAATAAAAACCTTCTGCACAGCTAAGGAAATAGTCAACAAAACCAAAAAGCAACCTACTAAATGGGAGAAGATATTTGCAAATGACATATATGATAAAGGGTTAGTATCCAAAAATACAAAGAATTTATAAATCAACACCCAAAAAGAAAGTAATCCAATGTATAAATGATCAGAAAACATCAACAGACATTTCTCTGAAGACATAGAGATAGCCAACAAACACATGAAAAGATGTTCAGCATCACTAATCAGGGAAATGCAAATCAAAACTATGAGATGTCACCTCATTCCTGTCAGAAAGGCTAAAATCAAGAAAGAAGAGGTGTTGGTGAGGTTGAAAAAAAGAAACCTTGGTACACATTTGATGGGAATACAAACTGGTAGCCACTGTGGAAAATTTTATGGAGGTTCCTCAAAAAGTTAAAAACAGAACTGCCCTATGATTTACCCATCATACTATTGGGTATATACCCAAGAAATACAAAACACTAATTCGAAGGAATACATGCATCATTATCTTTATGGCAGCATTATTTACAATAGCCAAGATATGGAGACAGCCCACATGTCCATCAATAAATGATTGGATAAAGAAGATGTGGTATATATGTACAATAGAATATTATTCAGCCACAAAAAAAGAATGAAATCTTGCCATTTGCAAAGACATGGATAGAGCTATAGAATAGAATGTTAAATGAGATAAGTCAGTCAGAGAAAGACAAATTCCCTATGATATCACTCATATGTAGAATTTAAGAAACAAACAAGCAAAGGGAAAAAGAGAGAGAGAGAGAGAGGCAAACCAAGAAACAGATTCCTAATTATGGAGAACTGATAGGGACCCTCAGAGGAGAGGGACCTGGGGGGATGGGATAAACAGGTAATGGGGATGAAGGAGTGCACTTGTCACGATGATCACAGGGGCTATATGGAAGTGTTGAATCACTATAATGTACACCGGAAACTAATATAACAGCATATGCTAACTAACTGGAATTAAAATAAAAACTTAGAGAGTTGTAAAAACACTGAATACACATTTTTTCAAGTGCACACTGATCAAAATAGACCATATTTTAGGCCATAAAAATAAAGTAAAAAAGGAGTGAAATAATATTTTCTCTAGTAAGAATTAGGAATTATTAACAGAATATCTAAAAAATGTCCAAATACATTTAAATTAAATCACATACTTCTAAGTAATCCATGGCTACTGAAATAATCAAAATGGAAATGGCAAGTATTTTTGACTAAAATGAAAATAAAACTTTAAAAATTATGTGATACATCCAAGGCAGTATTTAAAGAAAATTTTGTAACACTAAAAACTTCTAATTAGGGAAGAAGAAAAATTGTGAAAAGTTGATAAGCTTCTAAAACTTAAGCTTAATAAACTGGAGAAAGAATATCAAATTAATTCCAAATAAGCATAAGGAAGGATATAATAAATAATGAACAGTATAGTACAAAACAATAGGAAAAAAATGGATAAACACCAAATTTGGCTCTTTATAAAGATGATGAAATTAATGAACCTTTAGCCAGACTGTGGATAAAGAGAGGAAGACACAAATTATCAATACAAGAAATGAGAGAAAAGGACATCACTACAGATTCAATAGACATTAAAACTCTACTAGGTGACTATTGTGAACAATTTTGTACCAAATTTGACAACTTAGATGAAATGAAAACAAAATTTCTGAATGTTATATGACACTAAACCTCATTTAAGAAGAAATAGATATCATAAATGGTCTATGTGGGTTAAATAAATACAAGCCATAGTTAAAAACATACTCGCTGAGAAAATTCTGGGCCCAGATGGCTTCACTGGCTCACTTTCTACAAACTCTTCCAGATAACAGAAAAAGAGGTCATACTTCTTTATATATTTTACGAGGCTAGCTTTACCTGGGCACCAAAATCAGAGACACTAAAAATATTAAATTCATGAAGGCAAGAGCCTTTAAAAAATTTTTGGCAAATTAAATCAAATCATAAATAAAATGTTTAATATTTCATGATCAAATATGGTTTATATCAGGGATACAAGGTGCAAGTTTGGATTAACATTTAAAAACCAAACAATGTAATTTCTCTTATCAACAGATTAAAAAGAAAAGCCAGTGATCATCTAATAAATTTAGAAAAAGTTTTTAATAAATTCCCACAATCACCTGTGTCAAAAAAAAAAAAAAAAGAAAGAATCTCAACAAGCTAGGAATATAAGGAACTGTTCTCACATTGACAGATAACATCTATAAATCTCCTGTAGTTGAAATCATAAAACTGAGTATTTTTTCTCCTAAGGTGGAGAACTGGACCAGGTGTCTGCTTCACCACATGTTACTAGAGTTGTAGGT
The DNA here is from genome assembly GCF_018350175.1 of Felis catus. Classification (NCBI taxonomy): domain Eukaryota; kingdom Metazoa; phylum Chordata; class Mammalia; order Carnivora; family Felidae; genus Felis; species Felis catus. The sequence goes on along the minus strand of NC_058373.1, from coordinate 96,493,211 downwards.
CAGTGACTAAGGCATAAATATAAAATTCAAAGAAAGGAAAGCAAGAAGTACAGGAAAAGAAATATGGATTGAAAGGAAAAAATAAAACTATATTTATTATCAGATAATGTGATTGTCCATATAAAAAAAAACCTAACAAATATACAGAAAGCTACAATAACTAGGAGGTTGATTTAGTAAAAATCACAGGATAAAGGACAATATATACCGATTCCATTTCTGTATATTAGCAATAGACAATATAAAACTGAAATTTAAAACATGAAATTTTTATTAGCATCAAGAAACATGAAACTTTAGGGATTAATTTAGCAAAATTACTGATATACACAAAAAATCCTCAGAAGACTAGACATGTATATTTGCTTGAGCAGAAAACTAGTAGAACAGATATGATAAGTTTAAAAATTACCATAAGTGAAAAAATGTAAGCACAAACATTATATAATACTTTGATATGAAAGTCTAGAAAAATCATAGTGATAGAAAACAGATAAGTAGTTGCCAGTGTCCAAAGCATCATAATGAAGGAGATTGAACGCATCATGGTTTGAAACAATTTTTGGGGGTGATAGAAACTTTTTGATTTCATGATTTTGGTGATAGCTATGTGACCGTGTAAATCTGTCAAAATACATCAAATTATATGCTTAAAATTGGTTAATTGTATTGTGTACAAGTTATGCCTCAAAACTAACCAACTGAAAGTTTTTAAGTTTATCATTATATTCTTTAATACTTAGTGACTTTGGTTTATACTTAGTGTAAAGCATTTAAAAAGTGTTATATAGAAACAGAATTAAGATTTTCATTTATTAGCTGATTCTAAAATTGTTTTATCTTTTCTATGCTGCAGTTTATTTGTACCAAGCAAATATGCCAACACAAGCTTTTGTCTTAATGATAAAATATGCATAAGCACCAAAATGCCCTACAGATACAGATTCTCTTTCCTCTGAAACAGCTTCAATAATGAAAGATAAAAACAAGAAAATGCAAAATTTAATCATGTTCAGTTGTGAGTCCATATTCATATTTTAAAAGGATTTCTTATCTCCCAGTGACAGGAGAATGAATACAATTTTTCCAGTAATTTTTTTAAGGCATGTCTATTGGTCAAAGGTATAAACTTATTTCTCTTTTTAACAAACCTCATTTTAGAGTGTGTGTGTGTGTTTTAATATAGGGTCAAGGACACATTTTCACATCCCAATTTTCAAGTGAATGCATGATTCACAGAATATGGTGCTTTTAAATATTTTGTTGAAGAAAGTGGATCTTCTTAGCCTTCTTGGGATATAGGTAGAAAGTGGTCAAAGGATTTCATATAACAAATTCTTCACAACTTTCCTATCTTTTAAGTATTTTGGTTCCTCCCTTTATAGGTTACCTTGGAATTTCTGCCATTTCAATTTCACTTAGCACGAGTAAATTGAGTTCATGTTTCCAGGAACTAGCCAAAAACCAACCAACCAAGAAAAACTAAAAACAAACAAACAAACAAACAAAAAAAAACAAAAACAACATTGGGCTTATTCCCATCTTCTTGAGCTATAGTTGGAATCAAGGCTTTCCTCCAAGTCTACCCTCATCCATGAAATTTCATTCAATTTAAACATATATCCCTTCCTCTAGAAATCCATTCCTAGATTTCATTTGCAATAAAAAGTCTTCCAAATCTAGATGATGATGATTTATTCTTATTTTTCTAGGGTGGCATTTGTCTAGTTAAAGGTAATATGGTAATAAAGTAAGTGATACACCATCATATCACTTGGCAAAGTGCATCACAAGGTAAGATAACGATAGGGCCTTAAGGAAAAGCAAGACCAGCTTCATAAGAAAGAAGCAGCAACTTCTGTGGCAAGATAGTCTTAATGTGCTTTGACTGTTTGAATCATTGAAATGCACTGACATTTTCCAGGTTCCATTACTTGAAATCCCATTTCTCAAACAACATCCTAACTTCCACATGAAAGACACAGTCAGTTTAATTCAACCTACAAAGTATTTTGTCCACCCACAGGATCAGATCCTGCAACTATCGCTATAAAAGATACAGGATTATTTTACGGAAGCTCCCTGGTCTTTAAATCACAAATTTAAGTATCTCTTTTATCTCCACAAATTATTTTTTTCTGTGATGTTTTAACCCACAATCCAACCAACATGGATTATTTTATTTTTTATTTAAAAATTTTTAATGCTTATTCATTTTTGAGAGAGAGAGAGGGAGGGAGGAGAGGTGCAGAGAGAGGGAGACAGAATCTGAAGTAGTCTCCAGCTCTGAGCTGTCAGCACAGAGCCCAACGGGGGCTCAAACTGTGAACTGTGAGATCATGACCTGAGCTGAAGTCCAACGCTTAACTGACTGAGCCATGCAAGTGCCCCCCCCCCCACCCCGCCACATGAATTATTTTAAAGCGTCCAGTGATCTACTATGTTACCTAACATGCTCCTCCTTTTTGGTATTCCATTCTAGGTAAAGATGGAGGATGTTATCATCTTACTTTAATTTTCATTATGCCTTATCTTTACATCTAATTAACTCTAAATAACTCTAAGCTCAACACATTACAAAACATCTTTTTGCAGTATAAATGATTAAAATTTTTTAGATGTTGGCCTATTCAACACTGAATCACTATGCTCCTTCAAGTCAAAGAAAATACTATCCGTAAGGGAAAAATAAGTCCTTGTTTATGCTAAAGGTAATTGTATCTTTTAATCTTCTTCACATTGGTTGTTTCTCACCATGTAAGCCTAGGCTGTTTGGAGTTTTGACTTCTAGAGACAAGTGCTATGTGCTTCTGTGATATATCAAATGTAAAATATGAATGTTTAAATAATTTGAAGGAACACAGATAATGGCAGCAAATACAGTTAAGTTTCTCTGTTTCCCATTTCAAAAAAATTGTATATGTTTTGGGTCTTGTTATTTCAACAGAATATCAAGTTCATTATGCTAAATGAGATTTTTTTAAGGACCAAATATTTTGAGTTGGAAAAGCTTGTATCAGTCTGTCTAAGGACGAACAGTTAAAAGAAACATCATCCCCTGACCTAGCTGCTAACAAAAATAACAGTCTGTATCGTGTACTTATTTGGCAAGAATGTTTTCATTTAACATTGAAAGTGAGGTGCAAAAGCCAACATTTCACGTAAACAGTCTGCTAATCTAACAAGCAAACCAGAAGCCCAAGATCTTGATAGCTCCCTTACCACACTATACTGAACTTGATGTATTCTGTTTCTACATACTGTTCCTTTGACACAGTCCCCAGGATGACCCTGACTGTCCCTTGGAATTAGTTTGTTCAAGAAAGTAGTAGCAGTAGTAGTGAGAATGGAGAAGTGTGTGACAAGCACTGTTCGTAGTCCTTTTCGTCTTTTTAACTGATTTATTCCTTCCAACACCCCCATTTTATGGATGAAAAAGACAAGGCACAAAGAATTTAAGAAAATTGTCCAAGACGACGGCACTAGTAAGTGGCATAGTTGAAATTTCCATCCAAACACCCTAACTCTAGGTCTTAGATTTTAGCATCATACTATTTGAGCAGAAAAGAGCAGTTTTTCTTTAGTCTCTCAGACTATCACTGTGCTTCATGCCTCAGAGGTTAGACGTGACTAATTCTTGTCGGTTCTATTTCATCAAACTACATGCTCCATATTCCTCTTTGAAAGTCCTATGAAATATTAACCCGTCAAAAGGTAGGATGAGATTTTTGGGGGATTTTGTTTTTTTGTTTCAAACAAAGGAGAAAGTTTTTTCCTTCCTCTTTTGTTTTTACAGATATGGTTTAGAGAAAGAAAGCATTATTTAGTTTAACAACCTTTTTTTTTGAGGTGTAGAAAATTTTCAATGCAATATTCCTCTTCTTGGTAATATCATGTGCTGACAAATAATCTAGTTAAGTAAGTAATGAACGTTGGCCAAAGAGAGATTTTGAATGGAAGCAAGTGGACTTTCATCACTTCCTCTTGCTGATCACTATAATTAACTCAGATCCCCTCATGTTGAACAGAGTTCAGTTGCCAATAAAGTAAGGCATAGTGCCATTCCACTTAAAAACACTTATATTCCGATTTTTTTAAACTTATACCTATAAAACTGAAGAAACAGTACATTTCAAGAGGATAAAGTTTATAGTGTAAGTCACTGATCAAGTTATATTTACAAATCACACTTAAAAAATTTTGTATGAACCACTTCTATTTCAAAATGGTAGCAATGTTTTTAAATCATTAGTTAACAACCTTGCTAAGTGGCCAATACCTAGAGCTTCTCTGAGGCATGTTTACTATTTCCATCTCACCACAGAGCCTGAGAGTGGAGCTTTATTTTGTGCCCAGCCATACATCTTCTGAGAAGAAAGTCACGCTGTTACCATTTTTCAAGTTTCATCACCACTAGAATAGTCCTTAAATTTAGGATGGTATGTTATAGTGTGCTTTTCAGCAGTTCCTGAATGTTTTCTTCTTGTGTTTACTTTTTTAGTACATGGGAAATGCAACATAAGAAATAGGGTCAAGGTTGTAGGAACCAGAATGAAATAAAAGCAAATTAAACCTGTGGTAGACAGGAAGATACGCTCTTCCCCACAGGCTGATATTGCAAAGTATCCCTGTTTCGGCCAGCAGGTGTCTACCAGCAACTTGGCAAGGCATGAAGAGTCAGAGATATCAGAAGAACTGCCATGGAAGGATAAATTATCTTAAGGGCTACTTGCAAGCAGAGGTCTATTGGAAAGTTCCCTTCCTCTCATTCTGGATCTAACCTACCAAATAAGTTTAGCTCTTCCTATGAAAAAAAAGGCATCAAGTAACAGCAAAACTCTATTTTCTGGTTAGGAGAGAGCAAAGAACACAAACCTTCTCTGTCAGGTTATACCTATTCAAATCTCTGTTGCTATTTCAGCAACAATGTTTCTAAGTCACTTTGTCCATATTAGCAAAAACTATAAAATATTCCAAGAAGTCAACTTTTCACGGTCAGACTATTTATGAGATGGACTTTTAGGCTAGAAGTTACGTCAATAAGTTTTCTAGCCTGTATTGCAATAATAAGTAAACTTCATAAAGCAAATCACTGTTGATGAGGTACTACCCTGCACTCATGTGCCATACCTCTTGTGCCATAACTACAGAACTTAAAGCAATTTTTCTTTTATAGTAGAAATGTAACATTCCTCCAGGTTATACATCAATAATACTACTAGGCCATTACAACAAGCTCCTGCTCAGGTGGAAAATGATGGAACAGGATTTGAATACACTCTTCTGATTGTAAAGATCATGTTTTCATTCATGTTTATCACACCAAACCCCTCAGATTCTGATACAGTCCTGACTTCAAATAACTTTATTTACTTCAATAAAGGCACTTAATTAAATACAGACAGAAATGTGTTCCGTTATAAAAGAGGGAAAATTTCATGGAATATAAATATCATAAAAGTTCCTTTTAAGAGTACATGTCTTGATGTTAATGGAAAGTAAGGCATTTTTAATTATATCACCCTGACATTTTCGTGAAAGAAGGTTAATATTTGTTAGAGAGAAAACTATTTAATAAATGTTATACAAATATTCTTTCATTATTACTCAAAACAACCTTGTGGATTAGACAATAGCAACCTAATTTAAAATAAAAATCATGGCATTTTAAAAGTTAAATAATCAGGGGTGCCTGGTGACTCAGTCAGTTGAGTGTCCAACTTCAGCTCAGGTCAATGTCTTATGGTTTGGGAGTTTGAGCCCCATGTCTGCCTATATGCTGACAGTCTAGAGCCTGCTTGGGATTTTCTCTCTCTTTCCCTCTCTGCCCCTCCCCTTCTTTTTCTCTGTCTCAAAACAAACAAATAAACCAACAAAAAGCTAAATAATCATGCAACAACTATGTAGTAGAGTTGTGAGGATTCAATCAGTTAGCAAGCTGCCCTGGTTTTGTGCTTTCCACTCTACTGTGCTGCCTGAAGAGGAATGCCCCTCCCACTGATCTTAATTTTTCTCCCAAACAATTTTGATCCTTGCTATGACATCTTTATAAATACACTGAATGTAAAGCTCCTTTCCAGTATTCATTTTCAGATTTGCATTTCTCTTACTTTCTAGTTCTCTATTTCTTACCCCATTAATCACTTTGGACTGAATATAGTTATTAATAATCTCTTTGGTTTCACTTCCATATTCAGCTATCAAAAGTAAGTTACTAAGGAAATGATGGAAAGTAAAGACATACATCAATAATGAAGATACTAGGACGTTTTGAATAACAAAGGGACTAAAGTGAGTTCTTGGCTTGAAAATATAAACTGATGCTTTATGAAAATCAGTTAGAAGTACTAGTCACTTCACACAGATGACTATTTTTGTTCCCTAGATCTATTTAATCACCAATAATTACTATATGTGTCTCCCCTTTTTGAAAATAAGACTATTTTCCACTAAAGCCATTTTAATTCTCTCTCTTTTCCTTTCATCAAACCAAATAATGGTAATGTGGGAAACAAAGGCAGTAAGAAATGTAGATAAAATTAAATTTTCTTACAACTTGCAGCCCACTGACAAATACTTGAGACAAGCAGAGGATGACACTCCTCCAGGAACTCCTAACTATCTTAATGTTAATGTGTGGCCAGAGGTAAAAACAATATTAGCTTAATAATAGCTAGGACTCCAGGACCCTGTGAATTCTCTTTAGCATGTGAAAATCCTTTTGGAAATTTCCCCTGGTCTTTACCTCCCCAACCCCCAAGTATATAATCAATTTACCTCCACAATCTCAGTGCAGCTCTTTCTGGGTCTTGTCCATAGCTGTTGTGGAAGAGAGGGAGCCATGGTTTCAGAGAAGTAGGGTGGGGGCAGAGGGGGAGAGAGAATGAGAGAAAGAAAGACAGAAAGAGAGAGAGAGAGAGAGAGAGAGAGAGAGAGAGAGAGAGAGAGAGAGAAAGAGAGAGAGGAACACACAGGGGAACACACATGGAGAATGTGTCCCCAAAGACACTGCCTTGGAAAATGAGAGGGGCTGATTTTTTTGGAGTTCTCACAACTAGCAAGGCTTAACGCCTGGAGTTTTTTAAGCTTTAAGCTGCTGCTTAAAGATCAGCAGCCTTGGCTGGGATAGAGCCCAGAGGGGATTGTGTTGCTCTTAGCATAAAGGCAGGAAAACAATGAAACAACCTGGGGGAAGACAACATGGAAACAGACATCTGAAGGCACACAGTGGGCACACAGTGGGGAAAGTATTTCTTTTTTGAGAGCCTGTCCTGAGAGGCAACATTCACAGAGACACATCTCTCAGGAACAAAGGAGCTGGGGTGCCATTTCCCTCCCTGCTCCCTCAGCATAAACAGAGTCACCTACAGGAAGCAGTATAGTGCTAACACTGGCTGCCTGACTTGCTTACAACAAGCCCCACCATCTCTGCTCTGGTGAAATTGGACTTTCTCAGTCATTCTTGCCTTAGTGCCAGTGTAGTGGGCCCATGCCCCAGAAGACAAACAAAAATCCCTGTCCACACGATGTCTCCCAACCAGAGAGATTTGCAGGGCCTCAGTTCTGATGGAGGTGGTGACAGGTCTCATTTCACAAGCAGACCAGAGCACACTCTAAAACTCACCACATTCATGCTAGGGACCAAACGTGCCCACAGAAGACAAGGAGAACCTCTGCAGATAACTGACCTGAAGGATAGACAGCCAGAACACAACAGCAGAGTGCATGGAACACACATCAGAGACACTCCCTGAAGCTCCAGGCCCTGGAAACTATAAAATCACTTTTTCATAAGGCCATTACTTTCAGGAGCCGGAGACATAACTGGCTTTTCTAACACAGAAGAAGGCAGAGACTGAGATAAAATGCTCAGACAGAGGAATTTATCCCAAATGAAAGAACAAGATAGGGCCACAACCAGAGATCTAAGCAAAACAAATGTAAGTAACATGCCTGATTGAGAACTTAAAGCAACAACCATAAGGATACTCACTTGGCATGAGGAAAGAATAGAAGACATCAGTGAAACTCTTACCATAGAGATAAAGTTAAAAAAAAAGAATCAGAGATGAAGAGTACAAGATATGAAGTTAGAAACAGGCTGGATGCAAAGAATAGCAGGCTGGAAGAAGCAGAGGAATTAATGACCTAGAAGACAAAGTAATGGAAAGCAATGAAGCTGAACAAAAGAATGAAAGAATAATTATGCAAAATGAGAATACACTTAGGGAACTGAGTGACTCCATCAAACATAATAATATTCATAATATAGGAGTCCCAGAAGAAGAGAGAGAAAAGGGGGCAGAAAAGTTTTTGAAGAAGTAATAGCTGAATTCCCTAATCTGGAGAAAGAAACAGATATCCAGATCCAGAAGGCACGAAGAACTCCCATTAAAATCAATGAAAGCAGGCTAACACCAAGATAAATTATAATGAAATTGGCAAAAAAAAAAAAAAAAGAGAAAGAGAAATTCTTAAAAGCAGCAAGACAAAGTCAGTCCTTAATTTACAAGGGAAAACCCACAGGCTAGCTAGAGATTTCTCAACAGAAATGTGGCAAGCCGGAAAGGAGTGGCATGAAACATTCAAAATGCAGAATAGGAAAAATCTGCAGTCAAGAATACTCTTTCCAGCAAGGCTATCATTCAGAATAGAAGGAGAGATAAAGTGTTTCCTCGACAAAAACAAAAGGACTTTGTGACCACTAAACCAGCCCTGCAATTAATATTAAAGGGTTATGTTTAAGTGGAGAGACAAAAAGTGAGAGTTTAAAGGCAAGAAACACAAAAGCAGTAAAAATGAATATTTCTGTAAAAACAAGTCAAGGAACTCACACACAAAAAAGGACATGAAATATGATAACATATACCTAAAATGTGGAGAAGAGTGAAAAATGGGTTCAAACTTGAATGATCATCAACTTAATAGACTGCTATTTGAAAAAGAGGTTACATACAAACCATATATCAAGTATATGGTAACCATATATCAAAAACCACTAATAAACATGCAAAAGAGAAAAAAATCCAAATAGATTACTAAAGAAAAATCAGCAAAACATAAAAGAGAAAGAAATTATTGGAGAAAATTTCCAGAGACAACCACAAACAAGTAATAAAATGACAATAAATTCATATATATCAGTAATTACTTTGAATGTAAATGGACTACATGCTCCAAGCAAAAGACACAGGGTGTCAGAATTGATAAAAAGACAAGACCCATCTATATGCTGACTGGAAGAGACTCATTTTAGAACTAAAGACACCTGCAGATTGAAAACGAAGAGATGAAGAAACATCATGCAAATGGATAGAAAAAGAAAGCCAGAATAGCAGTACTTATTTTGGACAAACTAGACCTCAAAAAAAAAGAATGTAACAAGAGACAAAGAAAGACACTATGTAATAATGAAGAGGATAATTGAACAAGAAGATATAACAGTTGTAAATATTTATTACCAAACTTGAAAGAATCAAAATATACAAAAATATTAATAACAAACATAAAGGGACTCATTGATAATAATACATTAATAGTAGGGGACTTTAACACAATTATAGCAATGGACAATAGTAGTGGACTTTAACACAATTACAGATACAGATACAGATAATCTAAGCAGAAAATCAACAAGAAAACAATGGCTTTGAATGGCACACTGGACCAGATGGAGTTAACAGATATAATCAGAACATTCTATCCTAAAACAGCAGAATACACATTCTTTTCAGATGCACAGGGAAAATCCTCCAGAATAAATCAGATATAAGACTACAAAACAGGCCTCAACAAATACAAAAAGATTAAAATCATACCATACATCTTTTCTGATCACAATTCTATGAAACTAGAAATCAACCACAAGAAAAAAATTGCAAAGACCACAAATACATGGCGATCAAGCAACATACTATTAAACAATGAATGGGTCGACCAGGAAATCAAAGAAAAAATTGAAAGAATACATAGAAACCAATGAAAATGAAAACACAATGGTCCACAACTTTGGGGATTCAGCAATAGCAGTTCTAAGAGGGAAGTATACAGAAGTATAGGCCTATATCAAGAGGCAAGAAAAATCTCAAATAAGCAACCTAATCTTACACCTAAAGGAGCTAGAAAAAGAATAATAAACTAAGCCTAAAGCCAACAGAGGAAGGAAATAATAAATAATAGAATAGAAACAAATGATATAGAAACTAAAAACCAATAGAAAAATGAAACCAGGAGCTGGTTCTTTGAAAAAAAATTAGTAAAATGGATAAACCTCTAGCCAGACTATAAAAAGAAAAGAGAATGGGCCCAAATAAATAAAATCACAAATGAAAGAGGAGAAATGACAGCCAACAACACAGAATACAAACAATTATAAGAGAATATTTTGAAAAACTATATGCCAACAAATTGGACAACCCAGAAGAAATGGATAAATTCCTAGAAACATATAAATTACATATAAACATAAATTACAAAAACTGAAACAGGAAGAAATAGAAAACTTGAACAGAGTAATTGCCAGCAAAGAAATTGAGTCAATAATCAAAGAATTCCCAACAAACAAGAGTCCTGGGCCAGATGGCTTCCCAGATGAATTCTACCAAACATTTGAAGAAGAGTTAATACTTATTCTTTTCAAACTACTCCATAAAATAGAAAAGGAAGGAAAACTTCCAAATTCACAATACCCCTGAAGAGCATGGATGCAAAACTTCTCAATAAAATAATAGCAAACCAAATCTAACAATACATTAAAAATCATTCACCATGATTAAGCGGGATTTACTCCTGGATTGCCAGGGTGGTTCAATATTTGTAAATCAACATGATGCATCACATTAATAAAATGAGGGGTAAGAACCATATGATCATTTCAATAGATGCAGAAAAAGCATTTGACAAAGTATAACATCCATTCATGATAAAAACCCTCAACAAAGTAGATTTAGAGGGAACACAGCTCAACATAATAAAAGCCATCTATGAAAATGCACAGCTAATATGCTCAATGGGGATGACAACTGAGAAGTTTTCCTCCATGGTCAGGAAGAAGACAGGCATGTGAACTCTCACCATTTTTATTGAACATAGTACTGGAAGTTCTAGTCACACAACAAAAAGAAATAAAATGCATCCAAAATCAGCAAGGAAGAATAAAAACTTTAACTATTTTGCAGATGACACCATGCTCTATATAGAAAATCTGAAAGATTCCACTCAAAACTACTACTACTAGAACTGATAAATGAATTCAGTAAAGATGCAGGATACAAAATCAATGTACTGAAGTATGTTGCATTTCTATACATCGATAATCAAGCAGCAGAAAGAGAATTTAAGGAATCAATCCCATTTACAATTGCAGCAAAAACCATAAGATACCCAGAAGTAAACCTAACCAATGAGATGAACTACCAGTACTCTGAAAACTGTAGAATACTGATGAAAGAAATTGAAGATGACACAAAGAAATGAAAACACATTCAATGCTCATGGATTAGCAGAACAGATATTATTCAAATGTCCATACTACCCAAAGCAATCTACATATTTAATGCAGTCTCTATCAAAATACCATCAGCATTTTTCACAAGGTAGAACAAAAAATTCTAAAATTTGTGTGGAACTACACAAAAGACCTCGAATAGCCAAAGCAACCTTGAAAAAGAAAAGCAAAGAAGGAGGCATCACAATTCCAGACTTCAACTTATATTACAAAGCTGTAGTAATCAAAACAATAGGGTACTGGCACAAAAATAGACACGTAGAACAATAGAATGAATAGAAAACCCAGAAATGAACCCACAAGACAAGAAAGAATATCCAATTGGAAAAATAATGTCTCTTCAACAAATAGTGTTGGGAAAGTTGGACAGCAACATTCAACAGAATGATACTGGACCACTCTCTTATACCATACACAAAAATAAACACAAAATAAATTAAAGACCTAAATGTGAAACCTGACATGTACATTGAAATCCAAGCCATACATTTGTATCTAGTGTTTCTTTTAAATATTTTATTAAATTATAAGCATGTTTACACTCAATAATCATTCCCACTGGATTATGAGTAAATTCTCAACAATGTCTGCACTTCAGGCATTTATTCTTTTTAAACATCCAGTGCTGTGCCTAGCAAACTGTGCATCTTTAAGAGCGTTGAGTGACTGAGTAATACAAGAAAAAATTTTTAACATTTTACTATTGTGACACATCAAATTCACTCTTGGTTGCCTTAAAATTATTTTGAACAACAGTAATAATTTGATGATTACTGCTTGCTTACATTGGTTCTTACATGATTTAAACATTTCATGCTTATTTCTTCCAAATATCATACTAATAGTTATATTTTCTTGTCTTGGCAGAGAAATTTTGCTATAGATGAAAAATATATCAAACTCATATTCACATATAAGATTTTCTATGAAGTAGTTTCAGAAAAAATCATTTTAATAAAAAATAAATCATTTCATAATCATTTTAATTGATATTAATTTAGCTTGAAAATGCATTTGTACATCTCGATTATAAATGCAACTCCTAACTCCTGTGCTAAGTGGCAAAACTAAATTGTTAACTAAAATATCAAGCAGGATTGAGTCTCTATACAAAGAGAGAATAAGATGTATTTTCTTTACATTTTTAATTTAATTTAATTTATTTTTTCTTAAAAAAAATTTTTAATGTTTATTTATTTTTGAGAGACATAGCATGAGCAGGGAAGGGGCAGAGAGAGAGGGAGACACAGAATCTGAAGCTGGCTCTGGGTTGTCAGCACAGAGCCCGACACGGAGTTCAAACTCATGAACTGTGAGATCATGACCTGGGGAGAAGTTGGACACTTAACTAACTGAGCCACTCAGGCGCTCCACATTTTTTTTTATTTTTAAAATCATATGTATATTGGGCACAGATATATCTTTTCAATATTATTATTAATAACAATAAACAATGGTAAAAGACTCATTATGAGCTGAATAAAAAATATTTTAAATAATCATAATGGACAGGCTAAAAAGTTCTTTATATAAAAGTAAGTTTTTTTTTTTTCTTGCTAATTACAATGACCCTGGAAAATACAAGCCGTCTGACTTTTTGGAAAGTGTAAATATACCCATGGATTTTATATATATGTAAGAATTTACTTCACTTTTCTAACTATAAAATATTCATTGCTTTTTATTTTCTCAATGCTTAAGATAAGTAATAACTAAACTCTATAAATTTCTAACATTCAAAATTTCTCCCTTTAAAATAACAAAATTACTTTCTTAAATTATTTCTTGCCATATTTTATTGTTACAACTAATTAGTTGCATTATGCTAATAGTTTTTCAGAAGCAACTGTAGTTTGCTGATTTTGTATATGCCTCTAATTTAAGTTAGGATGCTCTTTCTGCATACATTTCAAATAATATAAAAAGGACGATAAATAAAGTAGAAATATACAAGTTAGTTTTAATATAACCAAATAATGAAGGTAAAACTTATTTCCAAGACTCATAAAAATGAGTTGCAAAACAGTAATATTACTAAAAATGTTGACCTAGGTATTTCTTAACCAAAAGTTCCAACTAACCATTTAATAAATGACCCTGAATAAAATATATTTTCAGTATTCAGAACAAAATTTGCAAGTTGTATTTAAAAAATCAGAGTCCTAGACACGTTGATCTCTCAGGTGACATTACAGAAGCTTATATCAATACAATTAACTGAATAGTGACATAGAGAAAAAGTTTGAAGTTGCAGGATAAATACCTGTATGCATTATCACCATATCAACATAGTCTACATTTTGTAAACTTAAAAAGGTAAAAAACAAACAAACAAACAAACAACCTTAAATTGTGGTATTGTCAAAACCTAGAGGAACTGGACCTGATTATCCTGTAACTATGTCATGCTCAAATACTTGTGTTAAAAAGAAATCTGGTTTTCCCAGTTTGGGACTATCATTTCAGCATTTTCTTAAAAATCAATAGATGCTCAAAGTAGCTGTTTAAAGTCTTTTCAAACGAGGTTTTAAAAATTCTATCGTCTCTTCTGTTTGTGTTATTCTTTCTCTCTCTTCTCAAGCAGTGAGCAATAGTCTGTCCTGATGAGACTGAATTTAATAGCTTAATTTCTTTCTGCCTATCAGAGTAGTGATTTCATCCTGCAATTGCCTTTTCCTCTTCTGTCGAGTCTTCTGTAACACAATCCATCAGGCTCTTCCTTGAGTTGTCGCTACTTATTTCTCTTCTCCAAGTGCAGTGAAACTCTTCTTTCTTGAGATCAAATATAAAGATACACACACATACACATGCATTTTTTTTGTTAGTCTTTTCCATTAGAATATACTCCATGTTCTCACAGAGAAACCTATATGGCATCTGAGTTTTACTAGTTAATCCCAATAGCAATATACACTAGAGGAAAGAAAATATTGTCTTAGAAATTCTAAAGACACTGGATGGCAGTCCTGAAACTCCTATCAGCAGTGTGACTTTTCGCAACTATTTGCTTGTCTTGTACTTGTTTCTACATCACTGAGCAGCTAAAGGAAGAATGCAGTCTCGGTTATCTAATTTGTTGTGATTATTTAGGTTTCTTCTAGTTCTTTTGCTACCATTTCCACAAGAGATAAGGTGAGGACATTAAATGGATTGAAAAACAACTGTCACATCAAATTCCTGTTGGCAAAGGCATTTGTGGCCAACAGGTGAAACTAATGCCTGAATTGAAAATTTGGATTGCATTTATCTATTTCCCCAGAGACTCCATGTAATTAGAAGTGGACTGTACCTTTTTCCTATTTACTACAGTGACCTTGGGAACTAAGTAAATTCCTCCATGGGCTTCCTTGAAAAACTTGCACCTCTTTCACATTTTTTCCTTTCTTTAGCATTAGTAATGCTATATAATTTTAGGTCTTTAACTTCTATAGATTTTTTTTTTCACATAGGTCAGAAAGAAAATCTAAATGGGTACTTGCATAGTGCATTGCTCCCTCCAAAATTTCTACTCACCAGGCACATTTCCTAGTATTAAGTTTGATATAATAATTATTTTAAGGAATCTTAATTCAGGGCATATGCAGATTTGAGGTAAAAACTAGCGTGGATTTCAAGCTGCAATTTCATTTAGAGACTGCTTTTTCTTTATACCTACAAGAATTGCTGGAAGCCTTTTTGATTTGATAAGTTATAATCATTTGATAACTATTGTCTAAAGTTACTGACATTTTGCTCTTCCATTAAAAAAAAAACAACTGAATGAGTTTAAAGGATACAATGAATTAATTTAAAGACTGGATATTTGACCTGAAATATGAAGTTACCAAAACTTACTACACTGAAATTTAGGGATTCTCTGAGTCAGTAACCAGTTATTCAATGAATTTTTAACTACCATTATTTCATTTACCCTTAGTAAAAATAATTCTTCCTAAAAAGTCATTACAATGATGTTTTAAAACTACTCTCCCCTCCCTCATACACACAAAGGTAGGAACATATGTGCTTTGGTTTCTAGATTAGGGGAAAATTCTATAAAGTGCTTCTGTGTAAAGCATCATTGTAACTATTCTGGACTACTTCAAGTCTTTGATTTATGGCGAATTACCCTCAGCCATTCAATTTCTTACTGATCTAGGTTTTGACACTTCCTGCTTCCCCCAAATACAGAGGAAGATACATTTAGTTTGACACAAACAGAGGCACAAATATGAACTCTATGTCCATATTATTACTTAATGTGTACTATTTATGTGTACCTACTGTGAATGAACCTGTCTTATAGATTGTTCATAAACTTTAGTAAAAAACAACAAACAGTAACAAAGAAATAAAAGTTATAGAAAACGGTAATTTTAAACATATATACTAGAATTTATTTACACATGAGCACAAATGCTTCCCCTTCAAACTTGTCACATTGGGAGGCTATATGTGTATTTTAACCATCTTAAATCTGAAATACATCATGAATGCATGTTTCTAAAATACAAATAAAAAAATGTATTAAATATATAAATATCAGGAAACACAAAAATCAATTAAATTATATTTAATAAAATTTGGCAATTTTCCTCAGGTTTCAAGAGGGAAACACTCGTCTCCAGAATACATGAGACTATTAAATAGGAATAGGGGAGTAAGAAATTTAAGGAAATTGGTAGAGGCATAAGGCATATTAAAGAATGCCTAGAATTCACAGTAGGATGTACCAAGAAAAACATCAAGAAGTTCAAAAGAAAAGGTATTTTTGAGTTTTGTTTAAAGACCAAATCAGATCTTGTAACTTTACTACTTAAATCCTGTAGTAACTACTTGAGAGCCTAAAATAACTTAATTGTTCTATGCCTTGCATGGTCTTCCAACTTTATCTTTCACTCTTCTACAAACCATTTACTTTGCTCCACACAAGGTTCAATAAGTGAGTCAAGCTGGTGTCAGCCTCAGGGTTGTGCATTTCTTGTTTCATTTTCTTATTCCCTCTCCCTCCAGTTTGCTCCCCCTGTATTTTTGCAAGATTCATTCAAGTCTCAGCTCAGAGGCTGCCCTAATTATAATATTTTAAATTGCCACCTCTTCCTAAAGTTACTTTCTATTAGCCTGTTTTGTTTGTTCTGAAGTACTTGCTACTATCTGAAAATTATCTCACATACCCATTTATTCTATTGTTTACTTTTCTTTGTCTTTTCCATTCATGGAATGCAAGCTCCAAGAGACTAACGACCTCACTAACTATAATTTGTCCATTGGTTAGCATAGTACTAGCATGGGTTAGGCCCACAGGAAAAAAAAATGAACTCCGTGGATAAATATTTATGGACATATATAAAGCGTAAGAAACATTGCTAAATATCAGGAAGACTGGATATGAAACCAACTATTATTTTTACTTAGATTTTGCTTACTTGAGTTATTTCATATTCTATACCTTAAATTCAATGCTTAAAAATAAGGATTAGGGCACAATCATCTCTCCTTATCCTCCACCTTATAATAGTATAGTCCCTATCATTTACGTTTCTAGACACATGCATATATAAATGCTAAACAACACTGAAATGAATGATATGATCATGGGCTAAACTAAAATTATGTAGTTACAATACTATTCTTCAGTGTATAGACAAATAATACATTTCTAGAAAAACAGAAAAACAGAGACAGTATAAAACCTGGTTGCCAGGAGACATAATATAAAAGAAATTTTCAAGAGAGTTATTTAAGTAGTTGTTGAAGAAATGATTCCTCATGAAAGCATTAAAATACAAGAAAAAGATTAGAACAAAGCATAAATATGTGAGTAAATATTGATCAAACAATTATAATTATAGTCTTGCATGTTTTAGATTATAGGGAGAATTAAAATACATGATATAAATAACATAAAACACTGAAAGACAGCTTTAAGAAAGCAAAACAGCAAGCCAAATACTGAATGCACATGAAATTTACAGATTCTGACAAATGGCTTTGATGCAGGACATATACAGAACTCCTATAAACAAGTAAGAAAATGGCCACCTGAATTTAGAACACGGACAAAAAAATATACAGGCATTTTACAAGTCAGATCACATGGTCAACAAGCATATGAAACGTTCTCAACTTCACTAGTCATTAGAGCAATGCAAATTAAAACCATAATGAGATAGTTGAGTTTATACCTCAACTAAAATAGCTTAAGTTTAAAGGAGTAAAAATAACAAGTATTAGTAAAAATGTAGAGCAACTGGACCTCTTATTCAAGGCTCCTAAGAATGTAAATTGTTACAATTCATTTGGCAAACTATTTGTCAGTATATAAAACAGGTATATGTACATATACACTAATACCCCAAAACTCTTAACACATGCAGACCAAAATATAACCAAACAATGCTTCATAGCAGCCTAAGTCAAAGTAACAAAAAGCTATAAAGAAAATGTCCATCAACAGTATAATGGAAACTAAATTGTGATATATTTATAAAATGAAATACTATACAGCAATAAGAAATAAAATACTTCTACATGCAACAGCATCAACAAATCTTACAAATGATGCTAAGTGAAAGATATCAGACACCAAAAAAAGTACACATAATGTTGAAAATGAAAAAGAAAAA
The DNA here is from genome assembly GCF_018350175.1 of Felis catus. Lineage (NCBI taxonomy): Eukaryota > Metazoa > Chordata > Mammalia > Carnivora > Felidae > Felis > Felis catus. The sequence continues at coordinate 96,475,100 of NC_058373.1, read as the reverse complement.
AAGAAGTTTCTGCTTTCAGTAATAACAAATAGCTTTAGACTAATTCTCCTATAAATGACAATTGTAAATTTTGTCTAAATCTAAAAAAAGTAACGGCAGTCACTTCTGATAGAATGCTTATCTGGAAACTGTAAATTTGTTCCAAAGCCACTGATATATGAAGACATAATTTGAAAACAATTAAAATTTCATGTTCGCTTGTGTTTAATTTCATCTCTGAAATTTTACATATTACAGAAAGGCAGCAAACTGCATGGATACGTAAGAACACATAAAATGCAGACACACACACATACACCCGTCACATTTACTAGCTACCTTACTTCATCATGTGTATTATGAACTACACTCATGTATGTCAGGTGTTAACGACTTTCAGATAACCTCAGTCACATTTCAGATAACCTCAGAACTCTTAAGAAACAGTCTTTCCAACACCCACTTCTATAAATTTCAAGTCTTTTACATGGTAAGATGCTACATTTATTTTAGTATTTATGTGTTTCTTAACCATTTAGCATACGTAGAACTGGGATACCATTTTTACCAATGTTCCTTTTTTTTTTTTTAAATGGCAAGATGAAGTTTTTGAGTGTTGTATCTCTGACACCATTTTTTCTCTATAAACCGTATGGTTTTTGTTGCAGTATTTTGCATGTCATAATTATTTTTTAGAAACACATGTTTTGTTAGAGCAGAGCTGACTGCATTTAAAGTACTGTGTAATGATCAGAGATAGGCAGGGATTAGAGAGGAGGCAATTTTTAAAGAGGCAAAATACACTTGGTGATATTTGCTTTTATGTGTCCTTTTGTCTAGAAGCATGCCCCAATATGCACCAAAAGGAGATTATGTATGCTAGGACTCAGGTAGAAATCCCCTGTCATACTATCTTGAGAAATAAAGAATTAGAAGTTAGAATTTCAATGTGCCAGAATAGGTAAAAAGTGGCCAAGAAACTCCAGAACTGAGAAAGACAGAGGGAGATGCATGGTAATCTGTATAAACGTACCAGATCCTGGATTTACCTCTTAACTACATATGTAGGAGAGTATCCAAGAAAGGAGGCAGACGGTACCCTTAGGCACAGAAGTAGATACTCTGATTGCTCTCTACTGAGAGAAAGTGTTTGAGTCTGGCCAAGCTATCTGCCTGGTAGACCAAAACCCAATCATCATTATAGTATATCATCTATAATGTCCAACATGCAATTTTATATTTTTTTATTTTTAATTTTTATTCATTTAAATGAATTTATTTTTAGCTTTTTAAGTTTTGTTTATTTATTGAGAGAAACAGAGACATCACAAGCAGGGGAGAGGCTGAGAGAGAGAGAGAATTCTAAGCATGTGTGGGGCTTGAACCCACGAACCGTGAAATCATGACCTGAGCTGAATCCATCAGTCAGATAGATGCTCAACCAAATGAGCCACACAGGCACCCCTGAAGTTTTTAAAATTTAAGCATAAAAAACAAAAACAAAAACAGAAACAAAACAAACAAAAAGCCACCAGGCAATGTCACACATAATCAGGAGAAAAAACAGTTCATAAAGACCAACCCTGAAATGACTTCTGTTAGAATTATCAGACAAGCCTATTAAAACAGCTATTTAAAATACATTCCATAATTCAAGGAAAATATGGACATAATGCAAAAAGAGATTGAGAATCTCAGAAAAGGTAAACTATGAAAATGAATCAAATGAGAACTGTGAAATGAGAAGTAGAAAAAATAAAATTTTCTGGATGTACTGGACATCAGCTGGATGGGGCAATAAACTTAAGAGACTGGTAGAAATTATCTAGTCTGAAGAACAGAAAGAAAAGTCATGGGATAGAAAGAAGAGAGCCTCAATTACTTGAAGGACAACTTCAAGAAAACGAGCATACAAGGAATTATAGTCATAAGATGAAGTGAGAGACTGGGGCAGAAAAATATTTTAACATATTACTAGCAGAAAATTTCCTGAAAACATTTTTTAAGTATATACTTGCAGATCCAAAAATGTCATGAGCCTCAAGTAAAACAAACTGAATGAAAGAACAGCTAAGCAAACCATAATTAAACTGCTAAAAACTAAAGATAAAGAGAAAATCACTACCATAACTAGAGAAAGCAGATAATGGTATAAATGAACACAATAATAATAGAGACTATAGACAATAAAACAAGTGCTGAAAGGAAAAAATATACTCAGAATTCTATATCCTAAAATCAAAACAAAACAAACAAAAAACCCTTCAAAATGAAAAGTAGGGTAAAACTGGGTTTATAGGAAGGAATGAAAAAACCTGGTATGTGCTACATGCAGCTAAACAAAACATGTTTTTTCTTCTCTTCATTTTGTTAAAATAACAAATTTCAATAAAAATTAAAATTTATTGTAGGTTTTATAATTCATGTAAATGTGATACATAGGACAATAGGACAAAAGATGAAGATAAATGGAACTATACCATTCAAGGGTCTTCTTATATGTTATATGCAACAATGTAGATGACAAATTAAGTATGCATACAGTGATAATCATAAAAACCATTAAAATCATTCAGAGCTACAGCTAAAAATCCAATAGAGAAATTAAAACATAATAACATATATATGACTAAGTCAAAAGGCAATAAAGAAAATACAAATAGCTTATTAAATGATAGTCATAAATCTAAACATACTAATAATTGCATTAAACGTAAATGGACTGAAACCTCACAACATACAGAAAGATTATTTGAACATGATCACATACCTCAACGTAAAGTCAAAAATATAAAGTATACGGAATAAAGTTGAAGGATATCCGTGTGATCTAGGCAAAAGATTTTTTTAGACAGGCTTAGACAGCATTAGCCATAATTTGGTTTTAATCAGACATCTTCAAAATTTAAAACTTTTGTTTAATAAAACACATAATTAAGAGAAAAAGTAGGCAAGCCCTTGACCAAGAGAGAATATTTAGAACACATATATATATGGAAAAAGATTTGAAAACAACACGTACGGTTGACCCTTGAACGACATGGGTTTAAACTGTGCAGGTTCACTCATACACGGATGTTTTACAGGACAGTAATGTAAGTGTATTTTCTCGTCCTTGTGATTTTCTTCTGCTTCAATCAAATCCTTCTCCTCTTGCCTCTTGCCTCTTGCATACACCATATCAGTTCCTACCTCTGTACCTGTGCTTATGCTAGCCCTCTGCTACAAATCTCCTACTTTCCCTATAAAACATGTCCACCCTTTAATGGCCACTTCCTCCTTGGTATTATCCTAAGCTATTATTTTATCAAGAAGAAGATATTTTCTATTTCTATAGTAGAATGACATTGGAGAAAGTTCAGACTAATGGGGAGGCTAGAGAATTATAGAAATATCTTTGTAGCTGTGCGGCCATAGCTTCGGCATATAGATTTACTAGTTTTTGAAGTATTCAAATTACTAAACAGTGTACATTTTTTATCACACTGTGTGTTTATAACACATTTAGTCATTTTGTAATTATTTTTATCAGTTTTCACCCCTGTATCCCGACAATTAAATACATAAGTAACTTATAAGCTCCTTAGGGCACAAAAGCATTTTGCATTTATTATGTTCTTAGCTTTGAGCTAGACCCATCATCCTGATTGTATCTTCCCCTTCCATCCATGCTACTCCCATACTTAATTTATCATCTCTTGCCTGGATAATATCAGCAGCTTCCTAACTAATCTCTCTGCTTCTTGGGTTTCTACATAATTCATCCTTCACATGCCTAGGGAATGACATTTCTTAAACACAGAAATTCCCTACTTAAAACTCTGCAGTGCTTACTCATCTTCTAAAAGGTAAAAGTCCCAAGTCCTTGACATGGCCTATAAAGCTATCATGTACTCCTGTCCCCTCTTTTACTTGGACTCTTTTCTCACCCTAAAATGTGAACACTGCACTACTGATCCTTTCAAAGGCTTTCAGATTTTTAATGCTATTGTTTTTTTAAGCTTCTTCTGCTTTTCCCCCAAACACACAACACACACACCCCTGAACTACTGAACTAGTTCTAATTCTTTGGTCTTCCTGAAAGTGTTTACTTTCTCTCAAGTGCTGTCTCAAACAGTTCCTCTTCTCTGAGGACTCCCCAGGTTTGTCCCTCTATGATATCAACTCTTATGTATCTGCATTGCAAGATTAGGAGCAGGAAGCAGGGTATTTGTGTGTGTGTGTGTGTGTGTGTGTGTGTGTGTGTGTGTGTGCGCGCGCGCGCGCGCACGCGCCTCCAGCAGGATTTGGATTATAATAGATAATATATAAAAGTTTTTTGACTAGATAAATGGAATTGTGCTCCGTAGTTTTGGTTTGATTATAGGCATATTTTGATTATAAGTACCGATAACTCTCATGTAAACATAAAGAGAAATTTATCTAAACATGCAGAGTGAAGAGATATAAAGATATACGGCGGTCCCCAGTCTTAAAGAGTTTCTCGATTCATCAATTACTTCAAGGTGATTCAAATTTCAATGTGAACATTTCTGTTTTAGAAACCAATCCAGCCCTCTGTAATACATCAATCTGTGCCATCCTCTCTAAGCAGGAACAAGGGGAAATCTTCCCACTTAATTGCACTAGGTGAACATAGAAATTATGCATCTAATTGTACCCAGAAGAAGTAACCAACTAAATTCAATGAGAGATTGCATATGTAATTTAGGAGAAATTTCTTAGAAAATTTCTTTCTTATAAGAAAGTACATGGTGGCCCTAAAATTTTCACATTTTTGAAAAAAAATCCTTTTATATTAACAAAAATAATAAAAAGACTTCTTACTTTTGGCCAGCTTTAACTTAACTCTTTCTGAGATAATGATGGGATATTTGTTAGCCTCCTTTGTGGAAGGTACTCCTTAATGCCACAGATGTCCACAAAACATACACAGATTCTTTTAGAAAATAAAGCATGGGAATGAATCAAGATATAGTTGTCAACCTTGTTTGTAGTTGCACTTTGGAACATTTGTTGGAATTTGGAGGATGCAATCAGGTACTTTGCATAATAGAAAATGCTGTCTAACCATCCCCTCTGTACTCCCCCCACACACACACACAATCTCTTTGGATTCACTACAAGCAGCATTCATGGTGATTGACTAAGATGCCCATTTAAAATGATTTTGAAAGCTGTCATAACTCTCACCAGGCAACACAGTCAGAAAACTATTTTCATAAACTCTTAATAGTATTCTCTTTTGAAAATTACTACAAAGATAAGAGGAAAAAATACTTTAAATGTATACTCATTTAGAATAGATTCACCACAATAGGAAGATTCAATAGTAGGAATAATATACTAAGACAGCTTGGGATCCTTGGAGAGCAGAATCTGCTGAATTTTGAGCAAGGTGCAACATTGCTGTAATATAGCAGAAATATCTTCAAATAAAGAATTACAAAAACGTAACTTTGAAAAAAACAAACTAATCAAAAATATAACTCCATCTTATTAAAAACTGGCTCTTGCAATTGTCCTTGAAATTTCTTACCAAAAAGGAAGCCCATGGGGATCTCATGCTTTTCAGAGTTAATTATATCAGCAATTTCTCCAAATGGAAAGTATTTTCCAGAGTGGAATCTTGAGAGTTCTTGTGTACCTTGAGAGTCTGAGTCATTCTTAAGAAACTAGTGTGTCTGGTGAACAATATTCCTGTATATCCTATTTCTAGATAATAGCATTTGACAAAATTATCCTGATTTCTACTGGATATTTACTATATTAAAATCTCTATTAATAATTCTAACTTCACAAGCAAATTGTCTCTTTATTTTATTATCTTAGGCAGATTAACTTATTCTTTTTCTACCCAGTAATGAAATGATTAAACATCCCAAAGCACAAAGTATTAAAGATGAGTGTTCCTTTACTAGTTCATTCAAATTACATTTATTGAGTATGTTTTGTGTCAGGTACTGTGCTAGGTGTTACAGACTAATTCATGCTAAACAGATTCCTTGTATACCAAAACACCAGTCTGTTTATTTCCAAAAGGAGGTACTCATGTCCATTATCCATGGGAATACTTATCTGTCTAAAACTTCTAAGTAAATAACCTCAAAGGCTCCTGATAAGCACAGAATAAAAACAAAGAGAATTAGATTGTCTTGAGAGATATTTCATCCCATCTAAAGAGAAGCCTGATGAACTATGTCTGCCTCACAACAAAATAGATTTCCCTTGTGAATTAAATATCTGTGTCTTCCAGATACATTTTCTTTTTCATTTCGACTGTGTTAACTAAATGCTTACAAATTCATTATATCTACTAGTGATTACCACATTGTTATTTCTGAAAATAAGATTACAACACAAGTGAATGAATTCCATCTTTCCTTAGGCCAGGTATACATTTTGATTCTTTTGATTGGATATAATATCACTCAATTTTCTAATGACAGCACTCACCAAGATATTTTCTCTTAAGGTGTTTCTGATGATAGCTAAGTTATCCATTTTGTACTCACTTTTTACTAGTTTTATTCTTTAAAAAAATTTTAATTTTTGTAATGTTTATTTTTGAGAGAGACAGAGACAGAGAGACAGAACACGATCAGGGGAGGGGCAGAGAGAGAGAGAGAGAGAGAGAGAGAGAGAGAGAGAGAGAGGGAGGGAGACACAGAATCTGAAGCAGGCTCCAGGCTCTGAGCTGTCAGCACAGAGCCTGACCCAGGGCTTGAACCCACAAACTGAAAGACCTGTGCTGAAGTTGAATACTTAGCCAACTGAGCCACCCAGGCACCCGTAAAAAATTTTTAAACGTTTATTTATGGGGTGCCTGGGTGGCTCATTCAGCTAAATGACCCACTCTTGGTTTCAGCTCAGGTTATGATCTCATGGTTTTTTAGTTCAAGCCTCACATTGGGCTCTGTGCTGTCAGTGCAGAGTCTGCATGGGATTCTCCCTCTCCCTCTCTCTCTCTCTATCCGTCCATTGTTCATGCTCTCTCAAAATAAATAAACTTAAAAAAAATAAAATGCTTATTTTTGAGAGAGACAGCAAGAACGAAGGGCAGAAAGAAAGGGAGACAGAGGATCTGTGGGGCTCAAACTCGTGAACTGTGAGATAATGACCTAAGCTGAAGTCGGACACTTACCTGACTGAGACACCCAGGTGCTGCTTTACTATTTTTATTCTAAGTGTATAACTTTATCTCTAAATTCTGAGCTAGCTTAATGATTTCTACATCGTGACTGAGGTTTCTAAAATTTCATCATGTGTCTTGGATTTTTATCAGAGGGGTTACTTTAAAATAAATATGAAATATGAATATATGCTACAACATTCATAAATCTCAAAAACATTATGGTAAGTCAATGAATCCATTTCATATTTATGTGAAATATCCAGATTAGGTAAATCTATACCAATAGAAAGATTAGTGGTAGTGGTTGTCATGGGCTGGAGGACGACAGAAATATTTTGAAACTAAATACAAGTAATAGTGGTAAAACACTGTAAATGTAGTAAATGTTACTGAATTTTTTACATTAAGATATTTTTGTTTTATTTAGTATATATGAATTTCATATCAATAAAATGTTCTCAAAATAAAAGCATGCTAGACATTAAAGCATAATGAAATAATACATATGAGAACAGTAGTGAAATTATACACACACACACACACACACACACCCCAGACTGTGTTATTCAGTTTCAATGTGGAAAAAAAATATGATCACGTTTTCTGATGTGATATAATTGGCTAACTGACCAAGATGGTCTTTATAGAAGTCTTTGCCATGAAGAAGTGGAGATAGAGAATTGAATTGTGTTGTGACATGTTGGTTTTAGATGGTTATTGCTATTTTCATGCAAAGGAGTAAAGTAGACAATTAGAAATTGAAGGTAGTGGCCAACATATATTCAAGAGTCAAGAGCATTTGGTGACAGGTAAATATATTTAAGTTGAACAAATACTAAGAAAGAAAGTACAGAGGGAATAAAAACAGTACCCTAAAAATACATACTTGGAAAGAGAAGGGTAGAAAATAGTGAAAGAGAAATCAGCAAAATTAGCTGATAATGTAAAATCAGAACAGAACTACTTGCAAAGTTAAATCAGTAATCATTGGATACTTATTTGTCCCAGGGTCCAGAGAAACAGCAAGAGATAATTATGTATGTTCAACGAGAGCAAGTGTCTCATCAGTCTGGTTGAATGTTGTGTTCTAAGACTGTAACCAAGACTGTTTCTAGCATATAGTAGTCAGTGTGGTGTGATATAATGTTGTGATTGAAATGTATGAGGAGAGCATGTCTCACACAGAAGACTATTTTAATAGTTTTTGGAGATCCTTGTGACTGGTCTTCTTTAATATTACATCAAAACTCATCTAGTGGTAGTTTTCTAAAGATTAGCTGTAGTGTAGAATCTGAAACTATCTCAATAAACTTTTCTTCTTCTTTTAATATTAAATCCACTCACTCAGTTAGTACTTTAAGTGGATAGATTCACCTAATTATGATTATTTAACATTATGTTATGGTCATTTGAGAAATTGATTCATCATACTGTATAAAAAATCTATGTTCAATACTATTATTACAAATTTATCAAAAGATATTTAAGTACTGGGAAGCTGCAGATTCCATAGTGGAGGATACAGGCTGTCTCAACTCCTAATTTTCACTTGAAACCCACATTTTTTCATTGTCAACAAATGTCAATTTTTTCTCTGATGTTTAAGACGCACTTTGTTTATTTTTGTAAAAATGTCTGCCAAATACCCAAGTCTGAATAATCTTAATTTATCAGTTATTCATTCAAGTGAAAATAGTGTTTCACTTAAAAAGTGGCTAGTTCAACTCACAACCCAAATATTCACACACGTTCTTTTCCCCAAGAAAAATACTATACTTTGTAAGCAGAAGTATTCTATGCACATTTATCATTATCATTTAAGATACTTTACAAACGTAATCAAAAGTTGAAGAGTTACTAAGATAAAATTTTTTACTGCTTGATCAAGGATAATCTTAAATTAAACCAGCATTTTGTTTGCTACAAGTTCAGGATAGTGAAGAATACAATGACAAGTTTTGTGTCACTGTCTTGATTTCTACTAGGTACCATCAGTTTCACCCACCATTGCTTTTTCATCATCACTGCAAATATCAACAGTGAAAGGCAAAGGTTATTTTAATATTATTATGAAAATAATTTGATCTTGCAGCTCCTTGAAAGTGTCAGTGATCTCAGTTGTCCACTGCCTACACTTAAAGGATTGCCATGAGAGAGAATGAGAAGAGAAATATAATTTTTTCTTTTTTTTTTAAAGGTTTATTTATTTTTGAGAGAGAGAGAGAGAGAGAGAGAGAGAGAGAGAGAGAGAGAGAGAGAGAAACAGAGAGAGAGCCCATCAGCAAGTGAAGAGCAGAGGGAGAGGGAGATAGAGAATCCCAAGCAGGTTCCATGCTGTCAGTGCAGAGTCCTACATATGGCTTGAACCCACGAACCGTGAGATTATGTCCTGAGCTGAAATCAGAAGTCTGTCTCTAAACATATGGAGCCATGCAGGCATCCTGTGGTGGCTATTTTCTAATATCTTTTTCATTTCTATGGTTAGTATATGGTGATCAGTGATACAGATACATAGATATTGATATATATCTATTTATACTCTGTACTTTGTAACCATTTATGTTGATAAACTAATTTAGGGATCAGCAAATTTTTTGTATAGCAGGCAAGATAGCAAATATTTTCAAGTTCGTGGTCCATGCTCAGTCTCCATCTCAACTGTTCAGCTTTGCCATTGGAACAGAAAGCCAGGCATAGGCAATACATGAAAGAATGAGCATGCCTGTATTCCAATAAAACTTAATTTACAAAATCAGGCAGCACACCAGATTTGGCACATGGGCTATATATTGTATATGGCTCTGTCCTAACATTATATCCTAATAGGAGTCATTTTGGGGATCTTCCACGAACACTTGAATAGGACCAATGTCTGTATTCAGGCACAGAATTCAACAGTTATACAAGTTCAAATGACTCTGTGCATTTTAACAAAGATATGTTAGTTCATTTCACATTCTATTTCCTGCCATTTTAATTTTGTGAATGCTGATCCATAAACTCCATAAATTAGATCTTCATTGACATACCAGTATTGATTATGAAAGCCCTTCCTTTACCTCATTTACACAATCTTAAATAAACATAATCCTAAGTAAAATAACCTTGTTTTCTCCCTTTACTGGTATTTTGAATTTCTTCTTTTCTACTTTGCTATACTTATTTCTCTTGTTTACCATTTTTAGCTGGGTATAAACTTTGTGATCAAATCTGAAAGTCTTAAAGTAGGTGATTTTTATCCTATTTACATTTATAGGCATGGCAGATATATATATTCTCAGTTCTGATATTTTATATTTTTTCTTGTTTCTCCAGAATTTTCATTTTATAAGTATTTCACTACATGGTTTATATTAGTTTGATGTCTGAAAATTTGTAAAGATTATGTTTTTGTCTAGTGATTACATTTAAAACCATAAATTCACTATCTATACATAATATATATCTATATCTATGTGTATATATATGTATGTATATATATGTATGTATATATATATACATAGATATATATCTATATAGATATAGATATATATTATATTATATATATAATATATATAGCTATATATAATACACTATACATAAAAACATTTTTGCATTCATTTTCCTACTAATTTATAATCAATTTTAGCTGATTATATAATTTCTTAGTGTTTCCTTTTAACTTTTTATATGTCTATTGTTTTCTCTTGGATTTTAATTAATTCTTCTAATGACTAGCAATAAAAGATGAGGAGATAAGCATACTTCACCACTTTTCATCCATTCTAGCACTTTTTCCTCTAACTTTTGTTGTTTTTATCATTCTTACATTATCAGGATTTGAAACATGTACATTTGTCTTTAGAATGTTCATCTTCACATATAATTATATTAGTATACATTTAAATGGAAATCATGCTCACTGTTATTTCTTTAGACATAGGTTCTCCAATAATGCTTTCTACAATGACATTTGTAACTATATATATATATATGTATATATATGTATATATGTATATGTATGTATATATACTCATATACATACATACATATGTATTTTTTTCCCAAGAAAGGATCAGAGAAACTTAAATCCATGAGTTCTTACATGTTCATATTCCTTTACCCTTTAACAACTTTTCAGCTGAATATACAATTTGCATATACAATATACAAATTCCTCTAGTACCAAGCATTGTGATAGAAGACTATGGGGAAAACTGATGTCTTTATACTTATATTTAAGTATCTTTTTTTTTTTTTTGCCCAACAATTTGTGCTTTATGTTTGAAATCTCGTAATTTTAAGATAGGTCTAAATGTTAAATATTATATACCAATTTTGCCTGGCACATGTTATACCCTTTCCACATGGAGAACTGGCTTTTATTTCTACAATGTCGAAACAAATTAATTTTAATATTTTTACTATTCTATTTTTCATATCTTCAAAGATACCAATTGCATGTATCCAATCCACTTTGTCTTAAATGTCCACAATTTTCTCCTTAGCTAGCAACTTTATTTTAGCCAAGGAGAAACTTTTCTTGCTTTTCTCAATTCTGATATCCTTGTCACTTAATGTGTTTTTTACAATATTATCCTGTTCAGTGGGGCTGATTCCAAACTGGCTGCCCTGGCTATTATAGTTTAAGTTTTCTTTCCCATTTCTCTTCTGACTTCTGTTCATACGTTGCTTCATTTTCTGTTGTCGGTTGTAATTTTCCTGAGCTCTTATTTCTGCTCTCAACTTTGGACTTTTAAATTTTTTGATTTAATAAAAATGTATCATAAAGATCCTATCTCTCAATCCTTTTTGAAATATTTTATTGATGAGTGTTATTTAGTGTTATATAGGTCTTTGCTTTTTCATTTTCTCATTTCTCCTGTATTATCTTTGTTCTGACTACTCATTCTTGAAGGATGGATCAAAGATTTTTGTTTGATTTCTTAGTTTCTGTGTTCTGGTGGCAGAGTCAGCCAAGGACATGTTCCAGGTAGACAGAAATTTCTTTCAGAGACAGGATAGCATGAATTCTACCCAGCCAATCAGAATCAACAACAAAGGAGTATTCAGAATGCTAATGTTTCCCTAATAAACAGGTGGCCTACTGTAAATTACCACCAGGTGGCTGGTCTTTTGTAATATATTTTTCATTCTTGTGTCTACTGCTTCATTTTGAAACCAAACTGGGTCCAAGGAAGTTACTACAAGTTACTACAAGTCTGGGTCCAAGGAAGTACCACAAGTTACCACAAGTCTACCCCCATTCCAAATACAGCAAATAAATCATCATTGGTTTTGTACCCCAGTGTATACTATAACTTCAGAGAAGCGTATTCTGAGAGTTCTTAAAGTCTGTAAGCAGGGCTATTAAAATGATTATACAAATTTTGAACTGCACAATTCTAGATGGCACTGTAAGTATTGATTTCCTGAGCAATCACAAGCATGCTTGAAAACCCAGGTCTCCTCTCTCTTGTTTTCATATCTTTGTTTGACATTTACTGGCTTTGGTTGAAGATATCAAGTATCTTCTGGCTTGTCAAAGATGGATTTTACAATTTCCCACTTTTCATGTTGCTTTTGGGTGAGTTGTAAAAGAAAAATGGAAAAATTATAACTGAAATACAGTTTAGAAACCCAGAGATTTTCTTACTGGTCTTAATTTCTTCCATTCATTTATCTTCCAAAACTAGAGAAATTCATTCTCTTTTATGCTTTTAGTCTTCCTTCAAAACCACCCAGACCAGACCCTATTTTAGTAAATGATAAAACCAGCTATTCAGTTATTTAAACTAAAATGCCAGCAGTTCTCCAATGAATCCTCCTTGATGCACATCTTTGCCTGACTCCCCAGGAGTCTTCTCATTTCACCCGCGTCTCTGCTGCCACCATCTTGCCCCGCCCAGTCACCTCTTACTTAGATAATGCTAACCATAACAAGTTTCCCTGCTCCGGCTCTATATCTGTTCTTCCCACTATGATAGACAATAGCCACAGGTGGCTATGGAACACTTGAAACATGGCTTACCTGTGTAAAATCACATATGATTTTTGAATACTTAGTATAAGAATATAAAATATTTTTTTTTAATTTTTTTTTCAACGTTTATTTATTTTTGGGACAGAGAGAGACAGAGCATGAACGGGGGAGGATCAGAGAGAGAGGGAGACACAGAATCGGAAACAGGCTCCAGGCTCTGAGCCATCAGCCCAGAGCCCGACGCGGGGCTCGAACTCACGGACCGCGAGATCGTGACCTGGCTGAAGTCAGACACTTAACCGACTGCGCCACCCAGGCGCCCCAAGAATATAAAATATTTTAATGAATAACCTTTTATGGTTATGTGGTAAAGTGATGTTTTAGATAGAGTGTGCATTAAATAATTTATTTTTAAAATTTTAATTTATTTTTTAAAAATTAAAAAAAATATGAATGTTTATTTATTTTTTAGAAAGAGAGGCAGAGACAGAGTGTGAGCAGGGGAGGGGCAGAGAGAGAGGGAGACACAGAATCTGAAGCAGGCTTCAGGCTCTGAGCTCATAGAGCCTGACGCAGGCCTCAAACCCACAAACCCCAACACAAGACCATGACCTGAGCTGAAGTCAGATGCTTAACTGACTGAGCCACCCAAGTGCCCCTCCTTATTTACTTTTTTAATGGAGCTACTTGAAAATTTTAAATTACACATGTGGTTTACATTTGTGGCTCATAATCCAATTCTGTTAGGCAGTGCTTCTCCATATAGTAACAAACTTAAAACACAGAAAGGATGTCACAACTCAGCCTAAAACTTTCAAATGACTTTTATACTTGAAATCTAATTCAAACTTCCATGACTTTTAAGATCTTCTTGATCTCACCTATCTGTCCAACTCTACCTTGAACCATATATCTTCCCACTCATTACAATTCTTGTCACGCTAGTCTTCATTCTATTTTTTTTTTTTTTTGGACGCACAGCATATTCATTGTCCGCATACTTTTCTCATTAAAACACACTTCCCCTCATGCTCAAGTGGCAGCTCATTTCCTTCTTTTTAGTCTCAGCTCGATGTCACTTCTCAGAAAAGTATTCTTTGGCTGCCTAATATAAAATAAGTAACCTTTTATAATTCCTTATATCATTCCCTTATTAACTCATAGCCTGTAAATATTACATACAATATACTAATCAGGAAAATCTGTGGTAATTACAAAGTATTTTCAAATCCTAAAAATCTTTTTTGCCCTACATTTTGCCACTAATCAAATCAATGGATGGAGTCAGGGAGGAAAGTGATACTACTAAGAACATAGGGCTCATATTTTAATATGCAACCATGAAGATTATTTCTTTTTAAATTCATAATGAAAAACTAGCCATTAAATTAATCAAAGGAAAATATTCTAAATTGTTTTTTTCTGTCAATGTTTCAAAAGGTAGCCATTGTGGACATGATAATATTAGAAGCTAAAAAAGATTCTATCTAACCCATGTAGGGAAGAAGAGGTAAGGAGAGGGCAGGAAAGGCATGAGGAGTGTATTAGTATTCCTTTTCCCAAAGCATATTGGTATAAAGAGCAAGAAAATTTCAGATAGGTTGGGAAAAAAAAGCCAAAAACAGAGGGCATTTTTGTCTCATCTTCATAATAGGACTTTGAGACAAGACTGTCAAGCTAGATGGTCTTATAGCAACCTTAGAAGATCAATGGTGGCCAAAAAAAAGCATGATCAGAGAGCAAGGAGAAAAGAAAAAGGTAAGGGGGAAGGAGAGACTTGGAGAAACTCCCTCACCTTCCAAAAGGGACCCAGAAGTTACCCCATGTCCCAGAAATAATACAGAATGGCAACATGCTTTTTGGAACCATAATACACACAAGTGAGTAACCCCAGTGAAAGTAGCTTCAAGGTAGACAGCCTCGTCAGGGTCCACACGTAGGATGTCTGGGCAGCCACAACAGGCTGCAAAGTACATAGCATCCTAAGAGACAAAGATGATTGGTTGAATCAGTCAGGGAGAACCACTGAGCTCTGAAATTCCTCCAGAGAGCCAAAGAGAAATTCCGTAGCCTCATCTTAAAGTCACTTAAGTAGACCCAGGAACTAGACCAGATCAGCTCATCACAACAAAGACTTGTGAGGAGGTAGTGGTATCGGCTGGATCCTTTTCTACCTCTGAAAGGTCAGGAATCCCCATCTTCTACCCCAGTCACCTTCTAAGAAAGAAAGAGAGGGGAAGAAATGAGAAAGATTGCACATTTGCTGAGAAGGAACGAAGAGACTCAAAACAAACTGTTGAAACAAAAATTGCAGAGATAAATTTGCCAGTTTAAAATATCTTCATCACAATTCAAGAAGCTCAGGTAAGTCATAGAAAATGACATCAAAGTGCAGTGGATAATGTGTTCACTCTTATACTTTATATTCTGTCTCTGCAAACAAAATGTAAGCTGCATTGACATGACAGAAGTCTTCTTCATCATTATATGCCCAGCATGTAGCATAGGGTCTGGCTTACAGTAGGTATTCAATAACACAAGAGGAAGACAGGAGGGTCAGAGTTAGAGATGTGATAACAGAAGCAGTGGCTGTAGTGATGCTTTGAAAAAGGAAGAACGCCAAGACAGAAGGAATGTAGATGGCCTCTAGAATCTAGGAAAAGCAAGGAAACCGATTCTCCTCTGCCTTCAGAAGGAACACAGTTCTGTCCATAACTTGATCTCAGTGCTTAAGACCCAGTTCAGACTTCTGACCTGCAACTCTCTAAAATAACAAGTATGTGTTGTTCTAAGCCACTAAGGTTGTGATAATTTGTTACCATAGCAATAAGAAACTAACACAGATTCCTTTTAATATCTTTTTTTTAATGTTTATTTTTGAGAGAGAGCACACGTGGGGGAGGGATAAAGAGGGGGGAAGACACAGAATTGGAAGCAGGCTCCAGGCTCTGAGCTGCCAGCACAGAGCCCGATGAAGAGCTCGAACCCACAAACTGTGAGATCATGACCTGAGCCAAAGTCTACTGCTTAACTGAGTCACCCAGACGCTCCTCCCCCCCTTTTTGTTAAAGAAACTAACACAGATTCTTAGTAAAAGAGTAAATGAATGTCTATTTTGGTGACTTCCAATAATCTAAAGTAGCTTAAATATTAAAATTTGCTGTTAAAGTAACATTTTTAATTACATAATACAGTTAATACTATGCAAACTGCTGAGTGCATTTCTATATTTTACTAGTTTAACCAATGGTAGCATGCTGAATTTACATAGCTTATGCTCAGAAAATAATACCAGAAGGTACAATTGTAGCTAATCATACCCTTCAGTATTTAAGTTAGTATCAGGAGTACACTGTGGTTGCTAGTATGGCTTTTATATACCCCAATAAATTGTTTTATAACTTCATAACAGTTGCCAGTCTTTTGTATTTACTGCACTAAAGCTTCTTCATGTTTGTCAGGAAATACATAACTAGTCATAAGGAAGACTTTTCATTAAGCTCCTGTGCTCAGTTACAAGCGTGTAGCCTTGCCAAAAAAGAATCTAATATACATAATTCCAAAATAACAAGATAACATTTAGGAAGTTAATATGCACTTGGTAGTTTACAAAATATTCTTTTATATGGAAAGCTCTGAAATAAAGTGTTTACCTGAAAGTCACTGGGCACTTGTCAGAAAAGTCTAGAGAAATAGAATTTTCAGAACAAATGATTAAAGAAAATTAATTCAATCAGCATTTACCGAATAATAAATGAAAATTAGGTATTCGTTACATTCTCATCTGTGCCAGTGGTAAAGCAGTTCATTTAAAAAAACCATCAAATGTAACACATCCATTAAAGAACACAGGCGCTGTATAATTTTTGTTATGACATAATTATGTTATGACATAATTTTTGTAATGACGATTTCTAGTGATGTGACCCTGCTTCACAACACACTGATTGTGACTGCAGATGGCTGAAAATGTGACCCTCATTCCCCACTGGGCAGTGCTGGGACAACTAATAAAATGGGATTTTTATCCAAATAAAATTCATAACAAGTACTAATCGCAAACATCATTATCTGCCTCAGACTATTCATTTTTTCTTATGCTTAGAATCTCATAGTGTTCCTGCTTCCTCATTCTCTCAATTTTGTCCTACTTTAAAGTCAGTTGAGCCTAAGAAGAATTGAAGATGACAAAGGAATCAGACAAAATGTTCCTCGTAATTGTAACCGACAATCTAATAGAGAATCTAGGCCACCCTTCTAGGACTGTGACGAGACCATTGCATTTATGTAGAGTTCAGAGTCCATTTCTTTATTAAAGCTGCTCACCGGGCCAGTAATTCCATGGTGTTCACATGTCAATTAACCCCAAATAATAGGCTGCAACAATTTGTTTAGGTCTTACTCTTTCTGGTTATGTGGCGGCTTTTATTCTTGAAAATAAATTGCGATAGTATGAAAGGAAGAATAGCAGAAAGGTGGAAGAGGGAATGGGAAAGAGGAGAGAAAAATCACGTTACTCTCCAGATTAATTTTTTTTTTCTGAAATGTCCTTCAGCATGGCTGATTTAGGAGTTACGTATTTATGACTTAAATATTAGTGCATTAGTATGGTAACATTTTTCTACTAAAAAAGTCATTTTCTAATTTATCACCTACATTTCAGAACGTAAGTATGATAAGTACTAAAATAATTTTACATATGCAGACATTTGCATAAGTGATTGTGAAAGATTAGCAAGGCTTCATGAATTTCCTTCATTATTTAACTACAACTGAGTGTCCAGTCTTAGGCGGTAAAAGAATGAGTGAACATGTGCGTGTGTGCGTGTGTGCAGCTTTGAAAATAGATCCATTCATTAATGTATTAATTTATTCTACAAATATTTAAATATTTAGAGAAAAGACTAATTTACATAATAGGTCACTGTATAATCATTACAAAGGATTCCCAAGAAAATGTTATTTTAGATTTACAAACACTTTACTGACTGCATCCATAGTGATTGATTTAGAATCATTTTTATCTCCAGTGTTAGAATAATAAACGTTAATTCTAACCTATTAGATATTTCAGGAGGCTTAAATTATGAGACTGCTCAAATGTCTATATTTAACTTATGTATATATTTAAATTAATGCTGAAAAGAGATAAACTTGTTTACTTTTCTAATAAAATATGATAGAAAATGACAATATAAAAATGTTAATGTAAACATAAAAGAATATATTGAATCTGAATTGTAAAAAATGTACTGTAAAAAATATTGAGTCATATATATGGTAGCATTTTTTATGCTAGTGCCATTAAAAATATGTATCTAAAACAATAAATTTATGTATTTATTTTTAAAAATTTACTTATTATGTTGAGAGGAGGAGAGAGAGAGAACAGTGTGCAAGTGGGGTAGGTACAGAGACGGGGGGGGGGCATGTAGAGAATTCCAAGCAGTCTCTTTGCTGTCAGCACAGAGCCCTATGGGGGGCTCAATCTCACGGACAGTGAGATCATGACCTGAGCTGAGATCAAGAGCCAGACACTTAACTAAGCCACCCAGTTGCCCCCAAAACAGTAAGTTTAAATAGGCATAAAAAATATAGCATTTGGGTGCCTGGGTGGCTCATTCAGTTAAGCATCTGACTTCAGCTCAGGTCAGGATCTCCTGGTTTGTGAGTCCAAGGCTCAAGTCCGACTCTGTGCAGGCAGCTCTGAGCCTACTTTGGATTCTGTGTCTTCATCTCTCTCTGCTCCTCCCCTGCTTGCATTCTATCTCTTTCAAAAATAAACAAACATTTAAAAATATGGATAGCATTAACTGCAACCTTGACCTTTCAATATTTTATGTTTATTTTATCTCAATATAGTCTTTTAACTAATTTTTACTTGATAAGTATGTGTTTGATTTGATACCAAAGTGGGCAGTCCAAGATCGGGTTTAAAAAAACAACTAGAAAACAAAGTAACAGCTGATTTAGTAAGTATAAAAAAAACTGTACATATTTAGGAGTTTCATTTTTCATTGCTAATAGGGAATTCTCTTTACCCAAGTTCAGAAAATAGGGGGGAAATATATGCAGCATTCTGTGGATTTGTTGGCAAGGAGGTGAGAGGGGTGATTTTTTAAAATACAGGACATTTTATGCTCTAATTTTCCTTCCTGAAAATACTTGACCTTTCAAAAATTTGCATAATGAACTCGGGTGTTGTCTTGATGGTTTGTTTCCTTTGAAATATTTCAGGAGCAATTCTCATTTCATCTGAAGATTTTCTGCTATTATTAGCTTTGAACAACCTCAAATAGAACATGGGGATGACTTCCTTGATTTTAGCTGTGACGTAGGGTTTTTAATCTTTTTTAAATTGTTCTATAGCACTTTCTGATAGAAAATATATCTACATATATGGTCTATTTCCTCTTAGTGTTACTTAAGCAAGTAAGAAATCTTATCACAGCTATCCTTATTATCCAGACTCTGTGTTCAGGTTTATTGGAAGGGTGATGGGGATATATTCGAGTCTCATCCTTCCCCACTAAAGAAAAAGTTATCATAGATTTTTTTTTCTTATGTCATTAAGTTTTATTCATTTTTAGATTCCTGTTTTCTCAAGGTATTTATAGTCTGGTAGGCTGAATATTTTCGGTTCCCCCCAACCCCATTTTTCTATTCATTAAATTAGGCAGCAAATACTAGAGCTGCCTTTTGAGTGGAATTGGCTTTGTAGGATACAGCAGTTAGAAACAGTCTTCCATGACCAATTTATTTTCTAAAAAAGTGCCACGTTCTTGGGCACTTCAGCATCTGCTCATTCATCCTGACCCAAATCCTTAATATGGCTGGTTACCTGCAACTCCTTTGCCACAGCTTGACAATTTTTTTCTATCTTCTCTGACCTCTTCTCCTCAGGGCTACAGCATTCACTGATGTTCCAGATGGAGTAGCACACATCTCTGGCATCCACATTCGACTGACTTACTCTCTAATCCCTTGAGATTGTCCTCACATCTCCAATGTTCCCAGGTCCAACAGCACTTACAGTAAAAGACAAGTAAGGGGAAACTGGTAGTTTATGGTTCCTATTAGTTGTCAGGAGCATTATGAAATGTCATGACTAAGTTTTTGTTAAGCCTATTAGCTAACTGTAGGCAATGAAGAAGATGGATGTTTCTAGATTTCTGAAAAGCAAGCTACATAGACAACATTTAACATCATAACTTTTAAAACCTACCATTTAAGTTTTTTTATTTACTTTGAAGGGGGGGAGGGGAGAAAAAGAGGAAGAGAGAAGTTGGAAGCTCAACCAACTGAACCACCCAGGTGCCCAGAGAAAGAATCCCAAGCAGGTTCCATATTGGCAGTGAGGAGCCCAATGCAGGGCTCAAACTCACAAACTGTGAGATCATGACCTGAGCCGAAATCTGTAGTCAGACCTTAGTAGGATTCTCACACAGAGAGTCGTCACACGGAGGCTTTTCTTTCCAGGAAGCAACTTTATTCCTACCGGCAGGGCTCAGTTGGGTTCGTACCCAAAGAACTGAGCCCCGGATATCACATGGCATAATTTTTTATACATTTTGTATTTCTTTGTCTCTTATATATGGTAACAGACAAACATGCAGTCTGACTAAGTGGTCTCATGTTACAAGGTCATGAGGGATTGTCAGATACGTGTATAGCCAGGTTGCCTTCAGGTTTTTTTTGTTTTTGTTTTTGTTTTTGTTTTTGTTTTTTCCCACTCTTTAGGAAGGGGACCCTACCACAAGACACTTAACCAACTGAGTCATCCAGGCGCCCCTAAAACCTACCTTAAAATAACTCTTAAATATGAAAAAGAGTCATAGAGAAGAGATAATGGAATTAGTTTATTTCGCTTTAATGGGTATTAAATTTTTTTCTAAGTATCTTCCTTATTGCTATAGTGAATACAAAGATATGTAAGATATAATACCTCTACTGAAAAAGTTTATATTCTAGCCAGGGATATACAACCAACATTTATGAATGATTAAATTAAAATACAAAGCAGTCCATTTCATAACACTTAATCTAGTAAAGAGAGAGATATATGTAATTCTTAGGAGTTTGGGAAATTTCTTTTTTTTTAAGCTTATTTATTTTGAGAGAGAGCACTGGGAGGGCAGAGAGAGAGGGGAAGAGACAGAATCCCAAGCAGGCCCTGTGCTGTCAGCAAATTGGTGAGATCATGTCCTAGGCTGAAATCAAGAATCAGACAATTAACCAACTGAGCTACCCACGCACTCCTGATTTTTTTTTTAATCATAAGAACAATGGGATAGAAGAACTAGCAGAGACTCTAGGAATAATCTAGTCAAGGTCCTCCATTTTGCATGGGTTAGAAAGTATACACAGAGGTGAGGTGACTTGCCCAATGACACAGACCAGCTAAGTTCATTATTTCTACATCTACTATCTTAATTCCTACCTGAGGGGTCTATTATAGCCTACGTTCTTGTTAACCAAAATAATCTATTCTTGTATATTAGAATGGCAATCTAAATAGTTCCTGCTGAGTTATCTTAGGTAATCTTAGTAACAGCCCTGGTTAAATATTATATACTAAATCACACGTAATACTTGCTTTCCTGGGATTTATAAGGCTGGTGGCAAGTGGGACCCATTGACGCAGTTGTTCTTAGAAGGCTGAGAAGTGACTCATGTATGCTCAGGAACATCTCCGTCAGCAAGCAGCTGGCTTCACCGCTCTTCTTCTCTGAAGCTTAAACCCCTTTGGTTTTGCTGTAGCCAAAACTCTTGTCAAAGCCTAAAGCTACAGAGGCGCTGTCAACACTTCACTACAATTTTGGCCTTGGAGAAGAAAAATATGCTCTACTGTCTTTGTGATTTTTTAAAAGCTATGCAAATGAAATAAAAAGCCGAATTAAATCCTTTTTGTGTATTCAAAAGCCAAAGTACATACTGAATATCCTGTATATTAAAATATTGTGTTTCTTGCGCTAGTGACAAATGATAAACTAAGACGATAAGGTCAGTCGATTAAAAGCAAAATGACTTAATTTTCTTTCTTAACAACTGCTCCCACCATAAATTGGTTACTAAAATGTTATTCCTATGTGATGTGTGAATTAACTTTTATACTTAACATACAATGAAGTCTAAGATTTAATGCAAAGGAGAGTTGTACAAAATTTTATATAGAGGTATGTGAATAGTTTAAAAATGAACTTAACCTATTTAGCTGATTATGATCACAGAGTCCTCCTTTTTATTTTAAATAAGAATTTCAAACTACTGAGGCTAGAGCATCCAGGAAATACTCAATGTCTGAAAATCAAGAATCACTGAAGGACAAGAATTCTATGGACCAAGCACATTTATGGAAATCAACACGTGATTGGTTTGTTTTCAAATACCAAAGCTAATAGTTTTATATTTTGATATAATGGTTGTGGTAGGAGGCAGAAATAGATCTCACAAGGTGCTGAAGGGCTTCATTCCTCCTGATGGTTCTAAGGAAGAATCTGTTCTCTTGCCCTTTCTGGCTTCTATAGGCTGCCAGCATTTCATGGCTTGTGGCCTTCTTCCATCTTCAAAACCAACAACACTGGTTGTCTTTCTCATGGTGCATCAGTTAGACACTGACTCTTCTGCTTCCTGCTTCACTCTTATGGGCCATCAGGCCAACCAAATAATCTTCAATTTCATTTACCTTTGTCCAGTAACATAGCATACTCACAAGTCCCAGGGATGGGTATGTAGACATTTGAAGGACCATTACTCTGCCTACCACACTTCTCTAGAGCCTCCAGAAAGAAATGCAGCCCTGAAGGCACCTTGATTTTAGACCAGTAGTTTGGTCAATTCAGACTTCCAACACTTAGAACTGCAAGGAAAAAAAATGTGTATTGTTTAAGCCATGAAGTGTGTGGTAATTTATTTCAGCAGCAATAAGAAAATAATATAGTTGTGATGGAGGAAAGAGATTTAGACACCAGAATTTGTATCTAACCATAGTAAGAACCTCCTTGGAAATATTCAGTAAGCCAGAGGGATTCAGGCATTTTATGCACTTTAAGCATAAAGCTTCTAGAGTGTTAAAGCCAAGTAATTGGAAAGGGGAAAAAAATAGTGTACAAAAGAGAATTGACAGTAGACCAGGAGACAGATATTACCCTATGCCAACTATCTCAAAATGTGCTCCTTCGAGTATTAGTGTTCTGTGAGATATTGATAGGCTTCCAGGATAAAGAAAAGTTATCCAATAGCAAATATTCTGAAAAAAATTTTTTGTGTGTCTTAATAAACCCAAGACTGTATTATGTTTACATGCATTGGAAATATTCAAATGGATGTGTAGTGTTTCAAAAACTTTTTGACTGTGTACTTTACTTTTTCTGCTAACACATAATTCTCCTCAGCATAACAAGGGATGGTGCAGGGGGCTTGGTATATTGGATATTCTATTAAGGCTGACATTCAAATAGTAAATATCTCTGACCATCTGATTTCATAAACTTAATGAGAAATGAATGTACCTATCCAATTAGACAACTGAAAAGCAGCTCACTAATTCAACGACAAATGTATACTGAACATTCCCTATAGGCATAAGTTCCTTTAATAAGTGTTACAAAGAAGTAAACTAGTCCATGAAGCCACTATAGTCCAGTGCTTACCCAGATAAAACTGGAGAACTTTTTGGTTTGTGGCCATTCTTCAGTGAAAACCATGAAAATCTGTGTAAAACTAGACTTGTTCTCTCAATTCCAGTCAACCCACTCCTTCCTGTTGAGGCACTTCTACAGTGGTGTCAACACTCAGGGTTAGCTCTCCTTCAGAGGCCCAATTTATAGGACTTGGCATCTCAGGTACAGCCATAAAGTAAAGGAGAGAGAAGAAAACCACCATGAGAAAAGTTATGGGCAAGGTTGAAGTAAATAAATGGGGTTGAAATAGGAAAGCATATTGATCTTTGTGTACAAAATAATATAATATGATTGTAAATAAGGTATATACACATCATTTGAAAGTACACAAAAGGAGTTGGGTGATGAGAAAATAAGTACATGGTTCAGGAAGTGAATTCTAACAGAAATTAGAAGGGAAACAATGTGTGTAAAATGTTCTGGAAACACTGATGTATTACTTGAATCTTGTGGGTTTTCATTTTCAGAAGAGTGAAAAAGGTATTCCTAGGTGAGGGAACATGAGAAAAATGTGGATGTAGGAGAGAGAAATACATCTGGACTTCAGTTAATCATGCAAGAGAACACTGTCTAGCATTAATCAAGTTTCTTCTATATTTATTTTGAGTGAACACCATTAATCATTTTCTTAAGATAGGTCATTATTAGTGTGTGTGTCTCTGTGTATGGGGGGGGAGGGGGAGGGGAGGGGGAGGAGGAGGGAGAGATGCAAGGTAGCGAGGACCCCGTGGCCAAATTCCAGAAAAAAAATTAAGCCATAGACAAAAGTCAACATAGGCAGTGTAACTTCTCCCTTTAAGTCATTTGCCAATTTTAAAGCAGAAGCTAAGGGACTAGGAAAATGAACACAAAATAATAGCTGAGTGGTTGAGAGGCTGAGCATAGCTTGTGGCAGCATCATGAGTCTTGGAGGACAAAGAATGTCATCTGGACTCCCAAAGGAAGAGAGACCCTTGTAAACACCACAGATTTTATGTTGAACATTTGGAGGACCACCCCTGAAGAATAAAAGTAATCCAGAAATAGATCCACCTGTACCAAGTATGAAGCCCAGATTCAAATAAGTATATTTGGGGATTACAGTAATCTTGCCCTGCTCATAGTCCTGTCAGAAACAGAAGTAAATCCTTGGTGTGTTTGGGTGGCTCAGTGGGTTAAGCGTATGACTTCAGCTCAGGTAATGATCTCAAGGTTCGTGGGTTCAAGCCCTGAGAGTCAGACTCTGTGCGGACAGCTCAGAGCCTGGAGTCTGCTTCAGATTCTGTGTCTCTTCTCTCTCTGCCCCTCCCCCATTCATGCTTTGTCTCTTTCTCTTTCGGAAATAAACATTAAAAAAATTAAAAAAAAATAAACAGAAGTAAATTCTCAAACCATCTCTAAATTTTTATATGCAATATCTAACATTCAGTCAAAACTTGTCAGTTATAAAAGGAGTGAAGATCACATTACAACAAGCCAAGAAAACAATAAACAGTCTAACAAAAATTCAAATATAAGAGTTATCCGACATGGATTTAAAATATCTGTGATTAATATATTGAAAAACTATATGACAAAAGGAAAAATTCAGCACAAAATTAACTACAAAATAAGAAATAGGAATTGTAAAATTTAAAATAAAGATAGCTAAAATTAAAAACTCAATAGATGCTCGTCTTAGCAAAAGCAGAATTAGACATAGTTGAAATAAGAATAAAAGAGGAATCAGGAATAAAACTGGATTAGAGCATGGAGAACAAAAATGATGAAAAATAGAGAAAAGAACATGAGACATATGGAATATGGCAAAGTGTTCTAACTAAATGGAATTTGAGTATGAGAGAGAGAACAGAGAGAGAATAGAGGAAGCAATATTTGAAGTTATAATGGCTGGGAATCTTCTACAAGTGACAGAGGATGCCATATAGGAGAGTGTTAATACGGCAGACCTGATCCTTTGAAGAGCCTGCTTGCAGGCCTGTTACATGGCTGGTGTCTGGGAATTTGGCTTTTGAAACGCTCTCTAATGTTCCTGCTATGTCTGCCTGCTTAGAATATACAAACAATGTGATTGATGGTGAACACCTGCTTTCCTTCTGGAAATCTCAGATTTTGGTGGTCAGAGAGTGCCTATGTCCCCAGTCCCTAACAGAAAGTTTGAAATGTGAATTTCAGCCAGGCTTCCCTGGACAGAAATATTGCATGCATACTGCTGCATTTTCACTGCTAAAGAAAGGAGTATGCAGTGTGACACTTCCTGGGCTGGAGGTGAGAGAGAGCAGAACATAGAAAACACGTGTCTGAGTTTCTCCAAACTCTGCCTTATGTGCATTTTCCTCTTACTGATTTCTATTCATTCTTACTGTGCCAGTGTAATAAATCTTTTTTATGACTACACCTATATATGTTGAATCTTATGAGTCTCCCTAGCAAAGCACCAAATAGAAGAGTGGGCTTGAGATTCTCTAAACAACTACTTACAATGCAACAAAGTCCTCAATACCAAACAGGATAAGTAGAAAGAAGATTCTATCCAAGTACGTCATAATAAAAACGTAGAAAAACAAAGGCAAAGAAAACATTTTAAAGGCAATGACAGGGAGAAGACACATTACTTTCAGAGGAGAAATATCACATCCACAGTTGGCTTTAGCACACGCAATGGTATTCAGAAAAAATTGGAATAAAATATTCAAAATGCTAAAAAAATCCAAACTATTAATTCAGAAATGTATATCCAGAGAAATAGCCTTCAAAAACATAGAATAACTCCTTTGTGTTCTACCTGCAAAATAAGACGTTACATCTTGTTCCCCAAGTCAAAAGTTGTACTGTGGCAAATGCCTATAATGAAGGGCTAGCACTTTTCAGAACCACTGTAATGGATGGCGGTTATGTTTACAAGAAGCAACAAGCCACTGCTTTCACTGAAACAACTGTCGGTAAGATAAACTTAAAAATAAAATTAAAGACACAAGTATATTATATGTAAATGAAGATAACTGAATAAGCGTAAATCCCAGAGAGGGAAGAGCCCTTCCCAGGGAAGATGAGACCAGTAGTCAGTTCCTTCCTTTTTTGCCAACCCTGGGCAACCATTGATTATCAGGCTTGACTTAGGCAAAAGGAGAAATAGAACGCAACAGAATTTATGACTAAGTAGGCTGCCATAATGGATTAGAATCTAGAGAATCACTGGTAAGTAATAGCGTCAGTTTTCCCCCACCACAGGATATTTGTTGAGTGCCAAAGAAACATGAGAGACTAGAGAGCTGGTTCAGAGATATAGAATGAGATTTCCCATAAAGGAAGAAGACAATGTTAGGAAAAGAGGTTACAACAAATGTATGACAGGTCTCTTTGTTTCTCAACACGCTTTGCATTTTTAATTATTTGAAATGTGAGGATAAAGAGTCCACTTCAAAACACCCAGTAGGGCTGAAATTTCAAAAAGGTAGACAAAGAGAATGATCAGATTCAACCAAAAACAGGAAAGGTTGCAGTACAGGGCATAAAAGTAGAATATTCTTCTGCAGCCATACAATGCTTAAGAAATCTAGTTGCCATGAGGAGAGTCTCCAAAGGCACATAATAATTCTCAGTTACAAGATTTTAAAGGTGGGCTGAAACTAACTGAAGTTGCAACTCAGTCACAACCTAGCTGAACATCTGATTAGACTGAAGCATTAGCCTTTCACAGTATCTGTATAAAAGAAAAAATGTTCTAGGAACAATTGATATCAACTTCTATCTCTATGGGTATTTGGTATAATATCATACTATCCATTAGGAGACATGAGAAGATTCATGAACTGTGATAGATAATCCAAAGGAAAAAAAGTATACCATATAATCAAACCCAATGGTTATTCATATCTTAGGACTACCGAACAAGGACTTGAAAGAACACCATTAACAATATATTAAAGATAATAAAGGAAATGGGAAAAGAAATTAAAAAGATGTAGAATCTCTATAAGAGATCATAAAAAATCATAGGACAACAAATAAGACAGCCTAGAAGAAATGGATAAATTCCTGGAAACATATTCACTTTCCACAAGTCAATCTGGAAGAAATAGAAAATTTGAACAGATGAATTACCAGCAATGAAATTGAATTCATTAAAAACAAACAAACAAACAAACCTCCCAATAAACAAAAATCTAAGACCAGATGGCTTCAGAGGTGAATTCTAATGAACATTTAAAGAAGAGTTAATAACTATTCTTCTTGAACTATTCCAAAAACTACAAGAGGAAGAAAAGCTTCCAAATTCATTCTATAAGGCCAGCATTACCCAGATACCAAAACTGGAGAAAGGCATTACAAAAGAGAGAGAGAGAGAGAGAGAGAGAGAGAGAGAGAGAGAGAAAGAGAGAGAGAGAGAGAGAGAGAGAGAGAGAGAGAGAGAGAGAGAACACAAACTACAGGTCAATCTTTCTGATGAACCTAAATTCAAAAATCCTCAACAAAATATTAACAAAACAAATTAAACAATACTGCAAAAAAATAATTTACTACAACCAAGTGTCATTTATTCCTAGGATGTAAGGGTGGTTTCATAATCACAAATAAATAAATGTAATGCAGCACATCAATAAGAGAGGATAAAGACCATATGATCATTTCAATAGATGTAGACAAGGCATTTGACAAAGTACAACATTCATTCATATAAAAACTCTCAACAAAGTGCATTTAATGGGAACTTACTTCAACATATTAAATATCATATATGAAAAACCCATAGCTACATCATCCTTAATGGGGAAAAACTGAGAGCTCTTCCCCTAAAGTCAGGAACAAAACAAGTATATCCACTCAGTACTTTTTATTTTTTATTATTTTTATTTTTTTAAATGTTTTTATTTATTTTTGAGAGAGAGATAGAGTACTAGTGAGGGAGGGGCAGAGAGAGAGGGAGACACAGAATCTGAAGCAGGCTCCAGGCTCTGAGCTGTCAGCACAGAGCCCGATGCAGGGCTTAAACTCACAAACTGTGAGATCATGACCTGAGCCGAAGACAGACACTCAACTGACTGAGCCTATTCAGTACTATTCAGTACTTTCATTCAACATAGTACTGGAAGTCCTAGCCACAGCAATCAGACAATAAAAACAAATAAAAGGCATCCAAATTGGTAAGGAAGAAGTAAAACTTTTACTATTTGCAGATGAGATGACACTATATATAGAAAATCCTAATGACCCCATCAAAAAAGCTATTAGAGCTGATAAATAAATTCAGTAAGGTAGCAGATTACAAAATCAAGACACAGAAATTGTTGCATTTGTATACACTAATAAAGAAGCAACAGGAAGAGAAAATAAGAAAACAATCCCATTTACAATTGCAACAAAAATAAAATACCAAGTAATAAATTTAACCAGGGAGCTGAAAGACCTGTACTCCAAAAACTATAAAACACTGATGAAAGAAATTGAAGATGAGACAAAGAAATGGAAAGATATTCTATGTTCATGGATTGGGAAAACAAATATTGTTAAAATGTCCATACTACCCAAAGCAATCTACAGATTTAATGCAATCTCTATTAAAACAATAATATTTTTCACAAAACTAAAAAAAATTATCTTAAAATTTGTATAGATCCACAAAAGACCCCAAATAGCAAAGAAATATTGAAAAAGAACAAAACTGGAGGTATCACAATCCTAGATTTCAAGCTATACTATAAAGCTGTGGTAATCAAAACAACATGGTACTAGCACAAAAATAAACACATAGATCAATGGAACAGAATACAACTTTGAAACAACCATGCTTATATGGTCAATTAATCTTTGACAAAGGAAGAGTGAATATACAATGGAAAAAAGACGATCTCTTCAACAAATGGTTTGGGGAAACTGTACAGTTACATGCAAAAGAATGAAATGGGACCATTTTCTTACAGCATAGCCAAAAAACCTCAAAATCATTAAAGACCTAAACGTGAGACTTGAATCCATAAAATTCCTAGAAGAGATCATAGGTACTAATTTCTGTGACATTGGCCATAGCATTTTATTTCTAGATATGTCTCCTGAGGCAAGGGAAAGAAAAGCAAAACAATTAGGACTACACCAAAATAAAAACTTCTGCACAGTGAAGGAAACTATCAACAAAACTAAAAGACAACCTTTTGAATGGTAGAAGACATTTTCTAATGACATATATGATAAAGGGTTAGTATCCAAAATATGTAAATAATTCATTGAATTCAACACCAAAAAACAATCCAAATTAAAATGTTCAGAACACATGGACATTTCTCCAAAGACCTACAGATGGCCAACAGACAGGGTAAAAGAACCTTGACATCAGACATCATCAGGGAAATGCAAATCAAAACCACAATGAGATATTACCTCATATCTGTCACTATAGCTAAAATAAAAAAAATACAAGGAACAAGTATTGGTGAGGATGTGGAGAAAAAGAAATCCTATGCACTGTTGGTGGGAATGCAAACTGGTGCAGCCACTGTGAAAACAGTATGGAGTTTTCTCAAAAAATTTAAAATAAACCTACCATATGACCCAGAAACTACTGGGTATTTACCCAAAGGATACAAAAGAATTCAAAAAGATATATATGCCCCTAGGTTTATTGCAGCATTATTTATAATAGCCAAATTATGGAAGCAGCCCAAGTGTCCATTGATAGATAAATGGATAAAGAAGATGTGGTATATATACATTTAATGGAATATTGCTCAGCCATAAAGAAGAATGAAATCTTGCCATTTCTTTTTTTTTTTAATTTTTTTTAACGTTTATTTATTTTTGAGACACACAGAGAGAGACAGAGCATGAACGGGGGAGGGGCAGAGAGAGAGAGGGAGACACAGAATTGGAAGCAGGCTCCAGGCTCCGAGCTATCAGCCCAGAGCCCGACGCGGGGCTCGAACTCATGGAGCACGAGATCCTGACCTGAGTTGAAGTCGGACGCTGAACGGACTGAGCCACCCAGGCGCCCTGAAATCTTGCCATTTCAACAACATGGATGGAGCTAAAGAGTGTAATGCTAAGCAAAATATGTCAGAGAACGACAAATACCATATGATGTCACTCTTATGTGCAATTTAAGAAACAAAATGAGTGGACAAAAATAAAAGAGACATACCAAAAAATAGACTCTTTTAAATATCTAATTTAATTTTGAAAGAGAAAGAGAGAGTACTAGCAGGGGGAGGGACAGAGAGATAGGGCAAAGAATCCCAAGCAGGTTCCGTGCTGTCAGCCTGGAGCCCAACACGGGGCTCCATCTCATGAACCATGAGATCATGACCTGAGACAAAATCAAGAATTGGACGCTTAACTGACTGAATCACCTAGGTGTCCCCCCAAAACAAACCCTTCCCTATGAAGAATTGATGGTTACCAGAGGGCAGGTGGGCAGGAGAGAGGTAAAAAGTGAAGGGGATTAAAAGAACATGCTTATCATGATGGACACTGAGTAATGCATAGAATTGTTGAATCACTATATTGTACACTTGAAACTAATATATAACTGCATGTTAACTATACGGGAAATAAAATTTAAAAATAGACAATGTCAGATAATGAGAGTATATAAACGTTATAAAATATATTTTACAAAACTAAAAAAATAGCATGAAATAATCCATTAGATGAATGAACAGCAGATCAAACAAAAAGCAACACTAGCAAACACTAAGGTAAAAACTAAAAGAACAGAACCTATGTAAGAGAATTTGAAGGTAGTGAAATTATCTTACATATATATAATTGGAAGCATTAGAAAGAAAGGAATGGAAAATATGGAGTCGAAATATTTTAAGTAATAGTTGTCAATAATTTTCAAAATTTCACTTTAAAAGACAAACAATATACTCAAGTAACTCAGCAAATACAGGAAGATAAAATCAAAGAAAATGCATCAGAATAAAAGCGTAAAAATCAACGGCAAGGAGAAAATTATACATACAGCCAAAGATAAAAGATCCATTACATACAAAGGAACAAGAACACCTATGGTAGATCTCTTTATGAAAAGATGCAAATTTTTGCCAACACAGAATTCTATTCCCAGGAAGAATAAGAAACAAAGGAGGAATTTTGGAGGGTTAACAGATGGGACAAAGGAAAACAAATACACCGACAATAGATTTAACCCAAATATATCAGTAGTTAAATTAATCTTGAGAAATAAGAAAGCTGGAGGTATCACAACCCCAGATTTCGGTATATACTGCAGAGCTGTAGTAATGAAAACAGTGTGGTACAGGCACAAAAATACACACATAGATCAATGAAACAGAATACAGAGTCCAGAGTCCACTCAGGCTTACCTAATGAGAACTATATCTGAAGGGTCACTTCATCAGGAAGACAATAATTCCAAGTCTGTATGTATCAAATAACACAGCTTCAAAATGTATGAAGCAAAATGTAACAGAATCAAAAAAGAAATAGAGAAATTCACAATTCTGGTTAGAGATTTCACTACTCCTTGTTCAGTAGTTGATGTAAAACCAGTGGATGTAAGAGCAGTATAAAGACATAAAATCAAACAATAATATAGAATATTTGATCAACACTGTTAACTGATGCACCTAGGTGGCTCAATCAGTTAACTGCTTGACTCTTGATTTTGGCTCAGGTCATGATCGCTCAATTTGTGAGATGGAGCTCAAGACACTGGGCTCTGCACTAACAGCAAGGAGCCTGCTTGGGATTCTCTCCTCTCTCTCTCTCTCTCTCTCTCTCTCTGCTCCTCCTTTGTGCTCGTTAGTGCTCATGTGCTCTCTCACTCTGTCTCAAAATAAACTTAAAAAAAATACTATTCACCAAATTGACGTAGTATTTAAGCTTTATATCCAATAACTGCAGAATATATATTTTTCAAGAAAACATGACTTAATTATGAAAATGGACCATAAGCTTGGATACAAGATAGTCCTCAATAAATCTCAAAAATTTCAAACATTTAGAGAATGTTCTCTGACCACAGAGGAGTTAAACTAAAAAAGAAAACAATAAAGATAGAAAATATCAAAATATATGGAATTTAAACATGGTTCTAAAAAACTCGTATTAGAGAAGAAATCAAAATGGAAATTAAAACTTTTGAACTGCATGAAATTAAAATTAAAACATGCCATAATTGTGAAATATAACTATACCAGATCTTTTTTTTTAATATATGAAATTTATTGTCAAATTGGTTTCCATACAACACCCAGTGCTCATCCCAAAAGGTGCACTCCTCCATACCCATCACCCGCCCTCTCCTCCCTCCCACCCCCCATCAACCCTCAGTTTGTTCTCAGTTTTTAACAGTCTCTTATGCTTTGGCTCTCTCCCACTCTAACCTCTTTTTATACCAGATCTTAAAGTGAAATATAGACTTAAAGCAAGTAGAGTCGGGGGATGGGCTAAATAGGTGAAAGGGATTAGGGAGCGCACTTGCTGTGATGAGCTCCTGATGGCGTATGCAAGTGTTGAATCACTGTATTGTGTGCCTGAAACTAGTATTACACTGTAAACTAACTGGATTTTAAATAAAAACTTAAGAAAAAAAAAGGAAGGTAGTTTCTGGCCAACAAGAACCGCCTGTGAGATTCTAGAGTTTTGTGGGCAAGGGTTGCCAAAATAAATTCTCTCCTGAGTACTTAAAAAATGTGTATATTAGAAAAGAATAATTTTAAAAAGCAATAGGATAAATTTCCATATCAAGAAGGAAAATTCTAGCTACTAGTTTTTCTAGGTTCTGGAAAAATAGTAAACTGAAACCCAAGAAAGTATAAAAATGAATATCCTAAAGATAAGGACATCAGTCAATTAAGAAGAAAAATATGAAATGAAAAACTAAGGAAACCAAGAGTTAGCTCTTTGAAAACACTAACTAAATTGATCAATCTTAGCAACACAGGCTAAGAAAAAAAAGAAAAAGCTAAAGCAGTAACATCAAGAAAGAAAAAAAGGAGGGTCACTACAGTTGCTATAGATGTAATAATTTTAATTTTTTTTAATTTAATTTTTTTAAAATTTACATCCAAATTAGTTAGCCTATAGTGCAACAATGATTTCAGGAATAGATTCCTTAGTGTCCCTTCCCCAATTAGCCCATCCCCTCCTGCCACAACCCCTTCAGTAACCCTCAGTTTGTTCTCCATATTTATGGGTCTCTTCTGTTTTGTCCCTTTCCTGTTTTTATATTATTTTTTTCCCTTCCCTTATGTTCATCTGTTTTGTCTCTTCAAGTCCTCATATGAGTGAAATCATATGATTTTTGTCTTCCTCTGACTAATTTCATTTAGCATAATACCCTCCAGTTCCATCCACATAGTTGCAAATGGCAAGATTTCATTCATTTTGATTGCCAAGTAATACTCCATTGTGTATATACACCACATCTTCTTTATCCATTCATCCATCAATGGACATTTGGGCTCTTTCCATACTTTGGCTATTGTTCATTAGTGCTGCTATAAACACGGGGGTTCATGTGTCCCTTCAAAACAGCACACCTGTATCCCTTGAATAAATGCCTAGCAGTGCAATTGCTAGGTTGTAGGGTAGTTCTATATTTAGTTCTTTGAGGAATTTCCATGCTGTTTTCCAGAGTGGCTGCACCAGCTTGCATGCCCACCAACAATGCAAAAGAGATCCTCCTTCTCCGCATGCTCGCCAACATCTGTTGTTGCCTGAGTTGTTAATGCTAGCCATTCTGACAGGGGTAAGGTGGTATCATTTAAAATTTTTTTAATGTTTTTATTTATTTTTGAGACAGCAAGAGACAGAGCATGAGCAGGGGAGAGGCAGAGAGAGGGAGACACAGAATCTGAAGCAGGCTCCAGGCTCCGAGTTGTCAGCACAGAACCTGATGTGGGGCTTGAACTCACAGACTGTGAGATCGTGACCTGAGCTGAAGTCGGATGCTTAACTGACTGAACCACCCAGGAGCCCCTAGTTGCAATCAATTTAAAAATGGATATTATAAAAATTATATGCCAATATACTGGAAAAATTAGATAAAATGGAAAAAATTCCTTGAAAACACAACTTAGCAAACTCACAAAAATAGAAAAATGTCAGTGGCCCTCTAGTTATTAGACTAATTGAGCTTGTAAATAAAATATTTACCACCAAGAAAACTCTAGGCCCCAGAGAGCTTTAATATTGAGTGTTCACTCACAATTTATAGTAGAAACAAAACAATGGTATATGAACTCTTTCAGAAGAGGCAGATAGTAATAGTCATAACTGTGAAACCAGCACAACTCTTATACCAAAATCTGGAAGGAATATTGCAAGAAAAAAAGAATACAGATGAAAATCTCTCAGGAATGTGAATACAACATTAAAAAATTAAGTTAATTCCAGTCATGGACAGGAAGCTTAGCATTAAAAAACAAAACAAACAGACAAAAAGCAATGGAATTCACATTAACAAAATAGAGGAGAAAAACTATGATCTCATTAAAAACAGAAAAAGCAGTTGATAAAATTCAACAACTATTTATCATTAAGAAAAAGAAAATCCTTAGCAACTAGAGGTTGATATTGACATTAAAACTATCTTAAATAAATTCGGTATCTATGTAATAAAAAGAACATTCCTCCCTTACCTTAAACCTTACAGCAAAGTCAGTTTCAAGGTGATTACATGTCTAAACAATGAACAGTCTAAACAACAAAACAGTAAGGTTTCTAGGAAATAATATATGTGAATATCTTGAAGATCTTGGGGACAAGCTAAGATTTCTGATCAGGATTTAAGAAATAATACTATAAAAAATGTTGGTATTTGGACTACATATTTTAAAAAGTCTATTTTTAGGGGCACCTGGGCGGCTCAGTTGGTTAAGTGTCTGACTCTTGATTTTGGCTCAGGACATGATCTCATGGTTCGCTAGATCGAGCCCAGTGTTGGGCTCCATGCTGACAGGGCGGAGCCTAGTTGTGGTTCTCTCCCCTCCCCCGCCCCCCACTCTGCTATCTCTGTCTCTCTCAAAATAAATAAGCATTTTAAAAAGTCTATTTTTAGACAGTACCCAAGTTACAAAGTAGGCCACACAGTGGGGAAGATTTTTTTAAGACATATAGTCAACACAGTATTTGTATCCAAGCTATATACAGTTTACTGATAATCAATAGGGAAAAATCAGACCAAAAACATGATAAAAGATATTTATAAGCACTTCATAGAAGAGGACATCCAAATTGTCAATACCCTAGGGCTCTATTTCACTACTTCTCAGTCAGAGTAAATGAGATAGTTAAATATGCAACTACTTTCTCACCACCAGAATGGCTAAAATGAAAAGAGTGACAATACCAGTGCTGGTAAAGACATGGAACAACTGGAACTTTCATACACAGTGGGTAGAAGTGCAAACTGATACACCTTGAAAAACCGGCAGTATGTGTCCAAACACAGGTATATCCCATGAGCC
This sequence comes from Felis catus, assembly GCF_018350175.1. NCBI lineage: Eukaryota > Metazoa > Chordata > Mammalia > Carnivora > Felidae > Felis > Felis catus. Next base: position 96,438,932 of record NC_058373.1, on the reverse strand, counting down.
ATCAGTTGCATTTTTACGTATACAGCCAACATAGTAAGTATGTAAAAGTATAAAAATGTTCAGGGTAACATTTTTGAAATAATCAAATTTGTCCACCTACAATAAAAGCAACAATTGAGCTATTATCATAAAATGGGATAATACCTAGCAACAAAAATCAATATAGTACTGCTATACACAATATTTACAAATCTCACAAACATATTTAGTGAATGATGCCAGACACACACAAGACCATCAACTATGACATCTAACTTATGTAAAAGTACTAAAATAACATGAAAATTTATCTATGATGTTAAAGCTAAGAAAACAGTTACTTTTAGGGAAGGAGGTGAAGCTAGTGGCCTGAAGGGCTTCTGAGCTGCTGGTATTCTAGTTCATCATCAGCATGGTGACAGAGGAGTGTGACTATACACTAATCTTAGACTTCAGTTTTCTGCATGCACCTTTCTACATACATTTTGTATCATAGTTAAAAACTACCTAAGTGTGGTAAGTTCTTTATGTTACCCTAGTACTATGAAAACCAAATGAAACCAGTTCTTAACTGGGTAATGAACTATAACCCATGAACACTAATTGGTCTGTGTTGATTTAGTCTTGGAGATAGGACTCTATCTTCACAAATGCCTTAGTTAACATTTAACAAAACCACTTGGAAATGGTAGTCATCATATGCTATGAGGACACAAACCTGGGTGAAACAAACGCATGGGAGAGTAAAAATATATTCAAAATAACCCTACAAGCTGGGATTCAATGTTTGGTGGTACGATATTTTTAAAATCACATTCAATATAAGTAAATGGAAGGTCTGCACTTGGTTTAAAATAGTTCTGAACTAGTCTGGGCAAAGAGCATTATAAACAGAAAGAAATAGGGTCTTAGATTAGGTGCTCTGGAAGCAGACAATTAAACCAAATTTAAGTATGTGATGTTTATTATATATGTTGAAAGGCAGGAAGAGAGGGGGACCAGAAGAAGCAGTACTGGACAGAGGAAGAAGTGAAACAAAGTTCAGGCCAACTGAGTAACTATGGACCTAATATTGCCCATCAGTCATCAACCTTTGGACAGACATGGCTGGGCTTTTATTTTTTTTTTTAAATTTTTTTTTTCAACGTTTATTTATTTTTGGTACAGAGAGAGACAGAGCATGAACGGGGGAGGAGCAGAGAGAGAGGGAGACACAGAATTGGAAACAGGCTCCAGGCTCTGAGCCATCAGCCCAGAGCCCGACGCGGGGCTCGAACTCACGGACCGCGAGATCGTGACCTGGCTGAAGTCGGACGCTTAACCGACTGCGCCACCCAGGCGCCCCATGGCTGGGCTTTTAAACAACTGTCTCCCTCAGAAAGAATGCAGGCTGCCCTGGGAAGTAGTGGCCTTGTGACAGTTTGGTTTTTCAGCTGACTCTGATCCCTGAGAACTAACAGCTGAAGGCTGCTTTCTGCCCTCACTTACCCCACCTGGGCAGCAGTTTGAAGAAGGGTCCGAGTCGGACATTTCCATGTCTATGACATAGGTGGAAAAACTGGAGCATATTCAGGAGAGACTAATGAGGAGAGTGATTATGTTGAATTTTAATGAAACCATGGCATATATGGAAAATGCCATGCCTATTCCAGAAAAGGGAAAAAATTAAAGTGTGTTTGTATATATCTGAGAACTTGTAAGGTGGATAAGGTTTTAAACTTTAATCATAGAAGCAAATGGGGACCAACTGACAATAATTAATTTAAAGCACGTATATGTACAATATAATGAGCAATATTAAGTAATATAACTGTCTTTGTGAGGTGGTATGCTTCCCGCCTTGCAGGCATCCAGGCAAACCTGGAAAACCATTTGTCTGGAATACTACAGAGAAGATTCCAACAGCAAAGAGAATACTTAACTGCTGACATTCATGGCTTGTATCAGGACCAATAGTCCATGGTTTTCTGTAGCCACAGGTCAAGATAGATTTTAAAACAAAAATGTAAATAAATTAGATATCATTCAAATTGGAGTCACCCAGAAAAACCTTTGGTAAGCTGAAGTATTGTTATTAAAGTTTTTAAAAGTATGTATACCCCTGAATTATAGTAAAATTCACTAAATTCAAAAGAGATAAAATGAGAGAGGACATTACTTTGCTACAGTTTGTGAAGAAGTTTCCAGTAGAGAGGGGAGAATGTGGAACAGGAAGATCAAGCTGACTTTGGATGAAATATTGAACGGTGTGTGGGACATACAGAATATTGGAGTGGAATAAAAAGGGGAGATTGTGCAAAAGATAAGATGAAATCAAAATAAAAGGTCAATATATTTTTATTTTACTTCATTCCCTTGAGGATTTTACAAGTTTTGATGGAGTTGCTCTTTGCACCCTTAATTATGGCTGCATGTGCCCCAAGTACAAATAGCTTTTTTAGTCTAGACAATTCATTGAGAGAACTCTCAGAGGATTGTACACATACTTAAATTAGTCCCATCAAAGTTGTAGATTGGGTAGTTTCAGACTCTATTTTTACTTAAAATTATACCTTAAATATTTCAGTTGAATGCGTGGCAAATCTGTATTCCAATCTTCAGGAGTATAGGATGGACCCAAATATCATTGTGAAAGAAAGGAAAGAAAGAAAGGAAAGAAAAGAAAGGAAAGCAAAGGAAAGCAAAGAAAGGAAAGCAAAAAAAGAAATTCTGACTTTTCTCTTTCTCTAAGCTGTAGATTCCAAAATACTACATTGTTTTCCAGTGTTTTGACAACACAATTCAAATGTTATTTGCCTCGACTAGTGTGTTTTCGAACTGAAAGGGTTGGAAATGTCTGGTCCTTGCTTCCATGATTATCCCTCTATCCCACCTTCCAAAGATTAAAAGAAAGTATTTTGCTGCTTTACCAATATGCAAATTCAAGCTCCCTGCCCTAAGAGTTGTAGAGTGCATATTGTTGTAACTGATGGGGAAGTACAAGCTGTTAGAAATGCTGCTCTTGGCCTTGACATAAGAATAGATGATTGAAATAAAATTGCACTTCTCTTGGCGGTGTTAAACATTGGCCAGCTGCCCAAATTCAGTAGTGCACATTCCAGTAGGTTTAGCTTCTCTCCTGCCACATTGCACCACTGAGCACAGACTTCCCCTGCCTGTTACTTCAGATGTGCTGGGATTGATATATTCATCCTGCCTCATTGCCTGGGAGTACCCAAAGCATTAAAGAAAAGATTAACCTATAGGTGTGATGAACACTCGGGACTCTTACTTTAGATGTCACTTCTCAAAGCATTGCCTTTCAATGATGGCACACACAAGCAAGATCAAAATGGAACTTGTCAGTAGTTTTAACCATTTGCTAGAGGATTAAAATTTGTGTAAGACCTCACAGCACAAAGACCTATACAAATTCTTACCTTATATAGCAGACCAAAAACTGAAAAGTTATTTTTAAATTTATTTCAGAAATACTTCCCTTTCCTTGCCCACACCTTCCAATGGAGTAGTAGCTCGGCTGCATTTTTACAGATTCAGTAGAATTGAATTTTTACTTATTCACATAGTGTATAAATCATCACAGTGTAGTGACTGGAAAAGCACACCTGGAATTGCCAGAATTGTAATGGAGACCTCCGGCAGATTTCTGAATATGTCTTAACATATCTGTGCCTCAGTTTTCTCACCTGTAAAATAAAAATAGCTACTCCCTTATGGAGTTGCTATGATAATGAAATGATTTAGTACATAGTAAGCACTTAGAACAGTATTGACACATAATTGACTTTTGTTTGAGGTCATCTATGATTAAATGGGACAGTGAGCATACTGAATGTTCATGAAACCATGGCATATATGGAACGGCCTGTGTTTACCAGAGGAAAGAGAAAATTGGAGGTGAAATTACAGCTGTTGATAAATGTCTGAGAAGTGGTTAAGGCTTTAAACTTAATGTATGTATTACAAGAAAAAATGATGACAAATTATATGTATGTACACACACACACACACACACACACACACACACACACACACACACACAAATTACCTCTCTGTTCCCAACCAAAAGTCATGCCCCCAAGGGTCTTAATATAAATTTAAAATTTTATTATCCAAATGATTTCTTTCTAATCTGTACTTTTACATGCTATGTAGTCTATAAAATATAATCTGATAATATACAGATCCTGGACTCTTAACAGACTGAGGTATTCACATATACAGAATAAACTCAAATAGGGTAAATTCTCAAGCAGCTTCCCCATAATTCCATCTTCTCTCAATGAAACAATATAGCTGCTTATACTCTGGTGATGAAGGGAACAAGGAGGACAAAGAATAAACAGCCTTTTTCTTGAGCTCTGTTACCCTGTTCTTTAATGTTAGCAAACCATAGTCTGTCAGACAACTCAGCCAATATACAAAATTCCTTAATTCTAAAATTATTTACACTTAAAAAAGAGGCCTCCAAAACTTTTCAGATCTACCGGTATCTTACTTGGAAGCTCTAAATGAGTTCGAGAGGCAGGGATTCAGTTCTGGATGCACATTAGAACTACCTGGGGCCTTGGGGGAAATGCTGATATCCAGGTACTAGCCCCAAAGAGTCTAATTTTATTAATCTGGGGTAAATTGGAATAAGTGCTTGTGAAAGCCCTCCAGGTGATTCTAATATGCAGCCAAGGTTGAGAAGCATTTATAGAATCTTAATTATTTAGAGGTATTCTAAACAATTAGCCAGGAAGGAAACAAACAATGAAAAATTACATATGTTTATAACCATGTAAAGCCAGAGTACCTTGTAGGAAAAGGATAATAGGCTTGAACTCTTATAATTAAGTTCTCAGTAAAGTTATAGCTGATGTCAGGTTTCTGTGTGACTATTAATACAACTACAACACATATAAAAACAACCCCCAAATGTGTCATTACAGTGTAGCCACTGGGGGAAAAAAAGCACCAACTAGGCTCAGAAGTAGAAATATAAAGATGACTAAAATAAGGTCTCTGCTTACAAGAAGCTCAAAGTTGAGTTCTGACATAAAGTAGCAAGGTAGCTTGAGTAGGGAGTGAATGTGTATTTTTTTTTCCATGTGTTCTGCATTGTTGTAAGCACATCACATAAATTATCTTCTCCCATTTCATAGTTGAACAAATGGAAGTACTTAGATGATGAGAAAATTATCCACGGTATTTATTTATATACATTGCTGCTAATGATGGAGTCAGGATTTTAATTTCAACAATATACCTAGGGAGTTGTACTCATAAGTACCATATCAAAGTGCCCTTCAAGGTCCAAACTTCTGAGTTTTGTTACTCAATGATCCACAGTGTCTTCATGTGAAAATCCATATGCATTTACTAAGAAAGAAGTGTTCTTTTGAAAACAAATTGATGCCTTATTAAAAGATTTGAGATGTATTGATTTAAGGTTTTGAAAAATATCTAACAAAAATTAGTGATATTTGATTGCCGACAATGAAAAACAAATCTTAGAACTTGTAACCTACATAATTTTATGGCAGTATATGAATGAGGTAACTTATAGAACTAAAAGAAAACCTGAAAAACCAAACCTTGGGAAATTCAGGAGCCAAGGCAGTGGGGACATTATAGGGAGAAGGGACATGGAGAGTCTTTTCAGGTCCTCATTATTGAAATGCACTATATTCAACCATTTCTTCACCTCATATCACTTCAAAAAACATCCAAGTTTTATGCAGAGTCTGATTGGCTGAACTTAGGTACCCTGCCCACCTCTTGGCCAAGAGAGACCTGGCATCTTGGAAGTTAATTCCACTATAACCATTTGAAATGCAGGGAAATAGTTCTCCAAAGAAATCAAGGTACAGTTACAAAAAAGGAAAAGGAAAGCGAGCAATAGCAACAGCTGTCCAATAAATCTGTACTATTTTGAGATCTTACGAGTCTGCTTGTTGGTCAAAAACTGCCCTTGAACAGGAAGGTGGGAGGAGGGCAAAGTGTAATTCATTCACAAGATAGCTACGAGGACAATCACTATGCATCAATAAGCTTATTCATCCTCCCCTGAATCCTATCTTCCTATCATCCTACCTTCTGCATTTAGAACAAGATCATTCCTTACCTAGATAACTAAGGCTGGAGCTGATTAACCCAAAGCTTCTATCACTGAAATTGATTTATTTTTTTTATTTTTTTTATTTTATTTTTGGGACAGAGAGAGACAGAGCATGAACGGGGGAGGGGCAGAGATAGAGGGAGACAGAGAATCGGAAATAGGCTCCAGGCTCCGAGCCATCAGCCCAGAGCCCGACGTGGGGCTCGAACTCACGGACCGCGAGATCGTGACCTGGCTGAAGTCGGACGCCCAACCGACTGCACCACCCAGGCGCCCCACTGAAATTGATTTAATGTGAGGCCAGGATGAAAAGCTCTTTTATAATTTAGCTAAGTTAAAATTTGAGATTCCTTGCCGATCTTCTCTTGACTAGTTCCCTTATAAAGGCTGGATCTCACACTCTGAGTAGAACAGGATAAGCATTTGTCAGGACATTTGTAGTTGGGCATAGGCATTCTGTCACCATCGCTCCTACATTTGTTATAGTATTTTCCTCGGCTCACTTCTGTGCTAAAGATCCTTCTGTTACTCATAAAATCAAGTTCAAATTCCTAGTCATAGCCCCATTTACCAGTTACAGATCACTCCAAACTCAAGACTTACCTGCTGTGTTGTGTTACTTCTTTTCTACAAGAAAAGGAAAGTAGGTACAATCACCTCTGGAGAGGTGCATGAAAACAGAGGCCCTAGACATATTCTAAGGAAAATCAACAGTAAGAAAGATGATAGAAAGGGCTGCCTGAAAGGCAAAGTGAAATAGGATAAAACAAAGAGGTTGGATGAAAAACAGGAGTTTGTGTATAGCTACTTAATAAATATTCAATGGCTGACTAGATAAATATATTAATATAATCATGAAACAAGGTTTCTTATTTTTTTTTCCCTTCAAGAGAGTTTAAGGATCATTAACCATTCTTTAAGAACATTTAAGAATATTCTGTGGAAAATACATCTAAACATGAAATCATTTAAATGACGTTTTTCATTTATGTTGAGATAGACTCAACTGGAGACCTGTACTTTAAATTGTGTGGCTTTATTATAATTCATTCTCAACAGTATATACAAGGTAATTTGTTGATTACTTATTTAAGGTCTTATACAGTCTTCTTTCCTCAAAAACTGCTTACAAGTAGAAATTGTCAACTCACTGAAAGCCTTGACAACATGATCCATCAAAAGATGAAACTGCTGACTAGATCCTGCATTTAATATTGGGCTAATTTTGACTGTAGCACTCAATAAATGCATTACCATTTTTACTTGGTAGACAACATAGAATATATTCTTAACACACATCCAAATGTTCAAAGCACAGAAATTACTACACATTAGTGAAAAAGGAAGTTTTAAATTGTTACTCTACAAAGAAAGAGCAAGGATGGAACCCATTCAGGATAAACATTTAGGGTCATCTTTCCAGATGATATTTAAAAATACGAGAATCATGAGAATTTGTATAGGCCTGGGTCATTAGGGCTATTTGGTAGGCCTCAAAGTATACCATTCATCGACCTGGTCAGTGAGGGGATAAGGGGAGAACAAAGGTAAATAAATGATGGATTTCATTCAACTCAGATCGCTGGAATATTTAAAATTATTAGTTCCATAAGCAAGGTCAATCCACCTAATATATTCCATTTAAAGGGATTTTCATTTAACAATCCCTTATAAAATAGGTTTTTCCATTTAGATTACCTTTAGTAAAGAAGCGGGACACCTAATACTTTCCCAGGCAACATATGCACTTTAGAAACACATTTTCAATCACCCTTGAATTCACAATAGTTTTACTAGAATTAGTTCTCAATATAGGGCACAGTCTGTCTTATTCCTAGTGTGCTAATTCAACCTATCAAGCAATGGATATATTTTCTCATATGGAACTGAATGAAGAAGCATATAAATTGTGTGTCCAATAACCAGTCATCTACAAAGCACCTTGATTAACGATGATGCTTTCACCTCTGTTCTCTTCCATTCATAGTCCACACTTCGGTAATCTAGTCCAATGCCATAGTCTATTGTGCGGTGTTATCAGATGTACTTTCTGATGGTTGAAGCAGTCTCCTTAATCATCTTGGAAGAATATTAATTTAGAAATCAGAGCAGGCTAGAGCTTCTAAAGAAGTACTACAATGGTGAAATTTTCTCTGTTATGTGATATTATTTGCCCCAAAATTGTGCAGCAGGTTACAGTAAGTTTTGCCAAACAACTGCCTTTCTGGCCTAAATAATTCATGAAAGAAAAAGTTGTATTTAGCATATTGACTATGATTCACAACAGATGCCCCATTTTCATCTCATTTTTGCATGTCCTTCTCTCTTTTGGGGATTAACACCCTACCATTTCGAGTATAAAAATTTAAAGACTAAGAAAACCCTTTTCCTTGGTATAAAATATGTACTGTGACAAGCATGAAAATTTAAAGGCAAAGACAACTTTTGTTCTGCCCAATACTCTTCTTTCTCGGAATCCCTTTTCCTACTCTCCATCAACTACTCTATTTACTCTGGTTGGAACTGTAACACCATTCTACCAAAACTATACAAATTCCACCATTTTATTTTTTATTTTTTGTAATGTTTCTTTATTTTGAGAGAGAGAGAGAGAGAGAGAGAGATGACATATGCATGTGTGGGGGCAGGGAGGAGCACAGAGAGGGAGGGAGAGAAAGAATCCCAAGCAGGCTTCACACTCAGCATGGAGCCTGAGCTGATAGCAAGAGTTGGATGCTTAATCAACTAAGCCACCCAGGCGCCCCAAATTGCACCGCTCTATAGGACTAAATGTAATGGTTGCACTTCTGTCCTCACCTTACCAGAATTATCAGAGGTATTTGATACAGGTGTCTACTCTTTCTTGGTGGAGAAATGGCTTCCTTTTATGATGTAACATTCCACTGGTTTTTCTCCAACTTCTCAGAGCCATTCTCACGTCACCTTTGTCAGAAACTCTTTCTGTGCTTGATGTCTTTCAGGATTAGATTAAGCACTCTGTTCTTCTCATTCTATATTTTCTTAGCCGACCTCATTCACCCATGTCTGATATCAATTTTACACTAAATACCAACAAAATTATATCCAGACTTCAGCCGCTCCCTTCAGCTCCATACCTATATTGACCAAGTATTTCCTTTTAAACATCTTATTGACATCTCAAATTCAGTATACCCAAACCCCACCACTCTGCTACCCGACAGTGTTTCCATCTCCACGAATAGCACTTCTCTCTCATCAGTTGTTCAAATCAGAATTCTCAGTGTCAAGCTTGACCTCTCCCTTTCTTTCATGTGCCAGTTGTGGTTATCAGTTTTTTTAGATGTTAGTTATTAAGGATGTTTAGACTGTAACCATTATTTCTCTATCCTAACTACTCCAAGTCATCCCAGGTACATTACTATAATAGCCTCAAAAGTGTTTTCCCTTCATCATTTCTTGTTCCTTTTTTTGTGTTGGATAATTATACCTTTAATTATTAAAATTATGAAAAGTTCTCATTTTCCATATTGAATAAAATTATAGTTTTAACAAAAACTGTATTACATCCCCCCCCATACTTAGGACCTTCCAATTGCTTCCCAAATCTCTTTTGATAAGGTTCAAAGTCATTAACCTGGGTACTGCTGGTGGCCCACCCAATAATCATTGTTCCCTCCTAGCAGACTAGTAGCACCCACATTTTAAACTGCTGCCAAAAATTTGGGAACACTATGATTGGTCTTAATGACCAGAGGGAGCTCAATTCCATACTATTGACCATTTTATCTCTCTCCTCACTGACAAACAAGTGTAAAGAATTGTATACATTCAGTGCCTCAATTTATCTACCTCCCCCCACCCCCATGAAATTCTCACATGACTAGCTATGGTGGTCATATTCCCCTTACCAGTGAATGGTGTAGAAAACCAAAGATCCTGTGACCCATTCTGGTCAACAAAAGAGAAATTTCCTGAGTGTTTGTGAAAATGTTTTTTTTTTTTTAAAGATACAAAAAATATATTATGTTTATAGCTCTGGATATTGGTATGCGAGGATGTGCACCTTACAAACATGAGGGGGAGCTACTGCAATTCTGAGTAGGTCACTCAACATTCATGATCTAAAACTCCCTGCACAACCCCTCTTCCTTGAGCACTAAGCATATAACCACCAGCTTCACACAACAAAAGTGCAGCTCTTTCTGCCCATGGGTCCTGTCCCCGTGCTACATAAACTTAGTAAGTTGCACCGTAAAAAATAGAAATAATTAGATAATGAGTTATTGAATTAACCAACCTCAAAGCTGCTTTACTTTATGACTTCATGTTATGTAAGACAAAAAAAATTCCTTTTTTATTGAAGGCAGTGGAGGTAAGGTTTTTCTAATGTCTCATCCAAGTCCCATGACATCTTAACTGGTTAGTCTGCTTCAAGACCTATGGAGATCTGGCACTAATTTTCTTTTCAGCCTCTTTGGCTGCTGGTATCCTCCTTCCTCTCTATATTGCAACCATATTGTTCTTTTTCAGCTCTTGAAATACTCTGTGCACATCTCTACCTCAGAGCTGTTTTGCGAGGCTTTCATCTTCGTGGAATTCTGTTCCTGCTCTATTGCCCACTCAAGTGTCAACCAAAACGTCACTTCTTCAGCCCGGTGTCATATATGCTAGAGCATGGCACTTGTCCTTACACTACTTATCATACCTCTAATTAATGTTCAATGTCATCCATTCTCACTTCATTGTCAGCTGTATAAGACAGCAGCTGTGTCTGTCTTATTCAATTTAACTACAGCACTGAGCATAGTTCTTGGGATACAGGAAGTGCTAAATACTTTTTTAAATGAATAAAACTCAAATCATTGGTTAATAAAAGATTTCCAAAGTTTTATTTTTGCATGCGTCTTCTTTAATTGTAGAATCTACATCCTGGGAAAAGCAGAGTTACCAACCATATGCTGACCTTATTAAGACGACCAGCTACATAAGGAATGGCAGCAGGCAAACACAAAAATCACTGGCTATGAACACCATTCTTTACCTGGACCATGAGACTTGAGTTAAAATGAAAGTGGAGATGGGTAAATATAACCCTAAGGGAAAAGGAAACTCAAACAGGAGCTGTGCATTCATTTACAGGTTTCTTATTGCTAGTAGACAGTCTATAATGGATCCATTTGTCTGTGTGAGACTCAGAAACATAAAAAAATATCAGCACCACTGGGGTATAGGTAGACTGATTTAGTACCCATAACAACCTATCTACCAACCAAAGCTGGAGGAAAAAAACAAACTGAAAACATCCTAAGTACAATTATTTTCTCTTCTCAAACCATTTTTCTCCATCGCTTAACTTGCCCAGGAATACGTAGCACATCTGGTACCAATCACGACTTGGATGCTAAAACTCATCCCTGGAGGCCCCCATCACCCCAAACTATGGTTTATAAGCCCAATCAGTGTCAGCAACGACCTTTTTTTTTTCCTAGTGCTTCCATCGTATCATGTATTGTAATGATCTCTTTGTTTAGGTTTGTTTGACCCCACTTTTCCATGGTGCGGATTAAGTCCTACAGAAATAATGTATCATTTCTAGCATAGCAAATTATGGGACACATGGTAGAAAATTAGAAATATTTCTATTTCTAAGTGATTGTGTTGAGAACTGCCAACTGAAGACAACTTATTACACTGAAGGATGTTTTGGTAAGAAAAGATGAGACAAAAAAAATCTCTGCTCTGCAGGTAGGCTAAGGATATAGTAGAAAATGCAGCTTTCCTCCTTTAGACCCGTATCTTTTTATAAGTCAGACCTTTTGTAAACACTATGGAGAGATCAATTTGAAAGTAGTTTGTAAAAGTTCACCTTTTTATGTTAAAAGTACCATGATTTCACTACAAAGATTGTCCTGTATTTTCCGATTATGAAAATAAGAAGACCTAAACAGAAAAGCTAAAATTAAAAAATTCTAGAAGAAAATACAGGAATATAGGAGATAATCTTTACAACCTTTAGGTTGGCAAAGCTATCTAGAGCACGAAAAGCACCAACCTTAAAAAAAAAGACAATTTGGAGTTCACAAGAAGTAAAACATTTAGCTTTTCACCATACTATTGGGAAAATAAAAACCAAGTCACAGGCATGGAGAAAATGTTTGCAGCACAAATGACTGAAAATTTATTTGTAAGAGGGTTTACAGCTCAATAATGAGAGGACAGAAAACCCATTATTTTTTAAATGGACAAAAAATTTGAAAAGACAATTCGCAAAAGAAGATGTGACTCACATGTGAAAAGGTGGCAAGTACCTTTCATCACCAGGAAAATAAAATTTAAACTCTAAAGAAATGCCAGTAGGTACCCATAAAAATACCTAACATTTAAAAAGCTGACAGTACCAAGTGCTGACAGGTATGAGGACCAATTAAAACTCTCAGCCATTTCTGGTGGTGGTGCAAAATGGTACAGCCACTTTGGAAAACTAGCTGGCAGTTTCTTATAAAATTAAACATATTTTTATCCTATGACTCGGTAATTCTAGTGTAAGGTATATACCCAAGAGAAAGAAAGGGTTTGCCTATAAAAATACTTGTACATGAATGTTTAACGTAGCATTATTCATAATAGGAAAAAATGGAAATAACATAAATTTCCATCAAGAGAGGAATGGAAAAACGGGGGTGCCTGAGGGGCTTAGTCGGTTAAGGGGCCAACTCTTTCAGCTCAGGTCATTATCTCATGGTTTCGGAGTTTGGGAACCATGTCGGGCTCTGTGCTGACAGTGCTGAGCTAGCTTGGGATTCTTTCTTTCTCCCTCTCTCTGCCCGTCCCTGATTCAATTTCTCTCTCTCTCTCTCTCTCTCTCTCTCTCTCTCTCTCTCTCTCTGTCAATAAATAAATAAATAAATAAATTAATAAACTTTAAAAATAATAAAATAAAAATAAGATCAGTGATGGTCTGGGGTCAAGGGTTGGTGTGGGAAAATTGACTACAAAAGGCTGTAAGACACTTTAAGAGGATAGTGGCACAAATACATACATTTTTCAAAATTCATAAAAGACTTACACTTAAAATTGTATCTCAAAAATATTATAAGTATCTTATTTTCATTAAATATTTTAATGTATTTTAGTCATTTATGTTAACTATAAACCTTCAATTACAAAAATATGAAACATGAAAATGGAGATCTCCTATATTAATACCTCTTCCAGAGGAAACCACTTTAAAATAGTTTGATAATAGCTATCTCTACGGCTTTGTGTCTGTGTGTCTACACATGTACATACTTTCGTTTTACGGAAATGGAGCAAGCTACATATAATCTACTTTTCTACTTGTTTTCTTTGCAAGTAATAATGTTTTTTGATGCTCTAACAAATGCAATCGATTTTCTAAGTGAAAACCACACTAATGGCATAGTAATTTATCTTATAGTTGCCCTGTAATTTATTTTACCAAAGTCCACGGGTGGAAAAAGAAATTCAAACACCTACTCCAAATATTTTAAGTTGAGAAATGAAATAGAGGTGTTATTTTAATACAAAAATATCTTCATTGATTGCTTTAGTAGAACACTGTCTTGTATAATGACTTGTGGTTATAATAAATTTTTATCAGTCATGCATACTCTTACAAGGGATGAAAAATGGTAACAATGAAAACATGGCATGATAAAGTATAATGTTCTTAAGAGACCATCAGATTGATGAAAATGGTACAGCTCGGACTAATCAAGAGACATTTCCAAGGTCATACAGATTGTGGTTGGCAGAGCCAGCCTCAGTGCCAGGTCCCCACCCTTCTTGTAGTGTCTTCCACATGTTTTCCTTTGTGTAAAGTTCACTAATCTGCAAGGGATTTCAACCTATCATCTTGGCATCATCAACACTGTGTCTAAACATGTAAGATTGCCAATCTTCCCTGTATTTGAGTATTCAGAAAAAGAAACACTGTGTTGAAGGCATGGAAGTAACATGGTGCTTATCTTTCAGAAACGTTTCTTTATGCTTCACAATTTAACATACTGCAACAGCATGATGCATCTAATGATTTTTTAAAACAGCTTTCTGCTGACAGCATAAACAAAACAAGTTTATTTTGAGTGAGCAGCTGCTGTTTTTTCATCGAAGAACGTCACTTGCTGAAATAATGCAGCAGGCTGGCACTGCCGTGAGTGGATAAACATCTATGGAGTTTGTGGACTGGCAAGTATAGGACCATTCTGCTGCTGCTGCAATTACCAATAAAACAAACAGCCCATCTCCAATTTTATGAGAATGAAAAGTTAAGGCAGTCTGCAAAAGAGTTACGGAAATGGGCTGCACAGATTGTCTTATTTTAATGAATGGATTGACTGCAGATGTCAGATTTTTTTTGTCACTATATGTGGGATTTGTAAATTTTTTTTCAAGTTCTTTGAATTAATTATTCCTTTAAAAAATTCTCATTTGCTTTTAAACAGGCACTTATTTCAAGGAGAAGTTAAGACAAGGCTATGGAGTTTCATTTAAACAAAATTTCCCGTTTTGCCCTCCTTGACAATGTATTCATAAATATTTCTTTCAAGAAAGATTTCATTGGCCTAAATTTGATCTGAAAAAAAAAAAAAAGTACTTGGGAAAGGACTATTGGTCAGCAAATGATCTCAAGAAAGCAGTGAATTGACAAAAATGTTGAAATGAGGAATCTCTCTCTTCTGGAATGTTTTGCATCTTTTGTCAACCCCACTTATATTTTAGTGCTTCAGGGAAAACTGACAAAGTCTGTAGTCTGAGATCTATAATTTATCTTCCTGTTTGTACATTTTTGCAAATCTGTAATTATGTAACACCATCATTTGGCTGACCTCAAATATTCTGTTCAAGTAAAATGACTAATCCTGTGTTCTGTGAAGATTTTAAAAATTTAACTCAGAGTTGCAAATATGGTACAGAAATTTCCCATGTACCCTTCGCCCAACTTCCCCCATGTTAACATGTTATATAGTCATAGAACATTCATCAAAACTAAAGTTTTATATTTAACTATCATTTTTTAGAATGCAATTATATAACTCAGGAATGCTGCTAAGTGGTAAGCACACACAAGCACAGGAACCTAAGAGGAAAGATCAAGTGTAGAAATTTCTAGAAGGGGAAAGACTACTTCCAACCAAGTGGAACACTAAAGTGTTTATGGATGAGTGGAATTTGTACTGGGACCTGTAAGGTTGTTAGTATTTGGACGTGTAGGAAGACCCTTTAAGTTTTTAAAAAAAGAAAAAATACAAAGAGGAGGAATGATATAGAAGGTAAAAATTTAAGTGTAAATGAAATTGTGAAAATCTGCACCCTTGGAAATTTGGAAAGAGACAAGACTACAAGATCAAGATCATGACTTCTCAATGTAATAATTTTACTATTATTAGAGGAACTATAGATTGTATGAAACATACTAAAATTAATAAAAGAAAGCCTGCAAACCTTGATCCCTTGTTAAAATATCAAATGTACCATTAAGTTAGATAGCGAACTCTTTTTTGGCCTAATGCCAGATAATTATAATTCTGCTCACACCTTCTAACCTTTGCATAGTTAGCTTCTTAGCAGGTGAATAGGTCATGTCTTTAGGGTGTCAATTAATCAAATCACAGAAACTTCACTATTTAACACTTAGCACACATTTAATACTGGTCTTGAGGACCAGAAACTTGCTGAAAATGTTAAGTGTTATAAAAGCAATCGATTATTCCTGTGCTGTGTTATTAATATCATTTAGAATTTGGGGCATCTGGGTGGCTCAGACAGTTGAGTGTCTGATGGCTGAGCATCTGACTTCAGCTCAGGTCATGATCTCACGGTTTGTGAGTTCAAGTCCCACATTGGGGTCTGTGCTGTCAGCACAGAGTCTGCTTCAGATCCTCTGCTCTCCTCTCTCTGTTCATCCCCCATATAAGCTCGTGTGTGCTCTCTCTCAAAAAT
This sequence comes from Felis catus, assembly GCF_018350175.1. Lineage (NCBI taxonomy): Eukaryota > Metazoa > Chordata > Mammalia > Carnivora > Felidae > Felis > Felis catus. The sequence continues at coordinate 96,422,905 of NC_058373.1, read as the reverse complement.
AAATAAATTAATTAATTAAAAAAATAGAATTTATATACTGCCAATGTTTTAAAAATAGGACAAGTCTGAATTGATGTAGGTATGGGCCAGTGATAAAGGCAATGAGTTGCCAACATAACTTCCAGGGTCCATTGGGTAAAGGGGTAATAGCCTATTGCTGCTAAAAGCAGTTGTTGGTACTGACTTTCCTACAAAGATACCTATTTTGAATTGTTTATAGAAAGAATAGAGGTGTCACATAAATTCAAATTCTAAAAATTTGATTTTTTGCTCAAAAGAAGTGAACATTTCTCCTTACATGAAACTTCTAGATCCTTGAAAGGCACTTAAACAGAGGGGTGCAAACAAAATTGGTTTGATTCTTATTCAAATCCATCAATTATCTCGAATGATGCCTATTTCTGGAACAAAGTCTAGAAATCCATGGAAGAGGACACCTATCTGATACGTATTATGTTTTTTTTTTTAAATTTTCCTTCATTGAAGGCATTATTAACCAAGAACTCAATTCTGAAGGTAATTCCCACTTCTTCTGTGTCTATTAAAATTCCAGCAATTGTACAGGACTCAACAGTCAACTTTTTGAGAATTCTTAACTGATCATCCATCCCCAGAAATGTTGCCTCTTCCCCCACTCCGTATTTGTGTAGCATTTGTGTTCTATACCTCTTATTGGGCCCTACTATACTGTATTATTTGTTCCTGTACCATACTTTACCTAGTCTTTCCAACTAGACTGTGACCTCCTTGAAGACCTAACTGAGGAACTTACTAACATCCTTTCCTATGGTAAACTTTCCTGGACTACTAAAGCCTGATCTTCTTGTGGATTTTGTTTCTAACCTATGAGGGCCACTCCAGGCATAGACCACGATGGAACATTATAGCATCACCTAAATCACCAATTCATTTTTATCCATCAAGTAATTAATGGCTCTTTAAGTGCATAGCACCATACTAAGAATATACAAAGATGATTCACATGCATATTCTGCCTCTACAGGGCTCATTGCTTAAGAAGAATGTACATGTACATAATTATAATACAAGTGGGAAAGCTGTACCTGGTTAAGAGTTATGGTTAAAAGGCTCTCTATGTGCTAAGGATATACTTGGATTGAAGCTTGATGGACAGGAAAATTTATGAATGAGAGTGTTAAAGAGGCCATTCCACAGAAATGATTCTGTTTAAACCAATGCAGAAAAGCTCAAAGAATCCCCAGGTTCTAGCGCAGTTAAAATGGTTAGAATAAAATAAGTAATTGCAATTAATTTTGCAAAAACAAGCCAGGTCCCAATAATAAAGGGTATTCAATTTGACATTTATGAGTTTTGATTTTAACCTGCAAGCATCATTTTTTTTTAATTTGGTGAAATCTTAAACATGTGCTTTCAGATATTATATAAGAATGTAAGAAAGGAATGAGAGAAGAATTTGGAAGACCTATCATAGTTTGTGTGACACTTTGGAAAATAAGCAATGGAAATGGAATGGAGGGGATGGAATGAGAGGTATTATAAAAGTGGAATTAATACAACATGTATCCATCATCTTTCAGCAAGCACTCCACCTTCTTCAGGAACTCATTTGAAGTAAAAAAAAAAAAATACACCATGCCTTGAAGAATAGTAGATATTCAGAGTTCCTAGGGAGCAAAGAAAAATTTGAAGAATTCTTTTACCAATAGCTTTCAAACAAAAAAGGATATACTAAAGATGATATTGTCTTCACAAGGAGGCAAAAAACATATATTTTAAAATAAATATTTTGAAATAAAAGATATAAGAAGGTTAATATATCAAAATAAATTTAAAGGAATCAGAACTACAATAAGAAACAAGAAATCCACTCCAGGCCAAAAGAAGGCCAAAAGATGTCAACTTGATCATCAGCTTTTTATTTAGTTACACACCAGATATGTTGAAAAATATTCATGTGGATAAGGAGACTATTCTGATAAATATCCACCAATGATAAACACAGGCTTCTGTACCAAGAACATGTATGATCAATGATCTCACGAGCCAGGCTATGAATTTTAGTATATAATACGTTTTTTATGCTATTTCTTATATTTTTGTTTAGCACCCAACAAAATAATTTTTAAAAATCTGATTATGATATTAATATATAATTCTTGTATCATAATACATTATTAACTTAGGTTAATATTTTGTACTAGGCAAAATGAAGAAAAGGGGATTATGAATCTAAAAGAAGATATTTACTTACAAAAGAACATAGATTGAAAAGAAAGAAAGTCAAAGTAGGAGCTAATATAATTGCCCCAAAATAAACTCTTCACAAATTAAACATAATGCTTACTTAGTAGAACACCTATTAACTTGTATTGATGGAAGCTGTGACATTAATATTCACAGCCAAATATGCTTTCCATGTAACATGTCTATTCCTTGTGTTTTATGATAACTGAGCATACATATGAGGAAGCTGTTCCTTAAGTATAAGTGGTTAATTGGTGCCTAAGTTGCAGGGAAATAACTCTGGAAAGCTTGTATATTGGCAAGGGGACATATATATTCAGTCATTCAGCCTACTTATCCACTGTGAGACCTTGTGAGTACACACACACACACACATTTTTTTTTTCAGTCCAACATGTCCTATAGATCATAATGCCATGCACTTTTAGTCATTCAGCTTACTCCTCAGTCCTAAGATCATACACATGATCTATATATTATATGTATATATACACACACATACATATATGTATATACATCTATACAAAATACATCGGAAACTATATGTGTCTATAAAGTGCATAGTAAAGATTCTCTAAGTCTGATTGTTTAAAAACCTCTTGATCTTAGTGTTAGTCTGAGATCCCAAGAAATCAAAATCCTCACATTGTTAATTAACCATAACTGAAAAAGGCAAAAGATTTATCATGTGATAGTAATATGGACAGTACCCATGTTTTATAGGTCAAAAGCATTAATAATTTACCTCTCATTGGCTTGGGTCTCCACCTGCTATAAAACCAGACAAAGCATTGGCAGAACCCCGTGTAGCATCCACCTTTTATCCCTGGAGTTTTTAAATTTTGTTTTAATGTTTTTATTTATTTTTGAAGGAGAGAGACACAGAGCATGAGCGGGGAAGAGCAGAGAGAGAGGGAGACACAGAATTTGAAGCAGGCTCCAGGCTCTAAGCTGTCAGCACAGAGCCAGATGCGGAGCTAGAGCTCACAAACTGTGAGGTCATGACCTGAGCTGAGGTCGGACGCTTAACCGACTGAGCCACCCAGGCACCCGTCTCCCTGGAGTTTTTAACACAGAAATAGGCATATCTTCCATGCATTTCTTTGTATGAAACAATACCTCTGTTGTATTGAGAAAAATATTAAACATTCACCATAATTGATTAACTTTATTCCAAAAATCACCTAATGATATCTTGACTCAAGTTGTTTATTAATTACACCCACCATTACAGTTCTGATTGCTGATGAAATAGTCCTTCAATCACTACTGAAAAAAACAGTATTTTATTATGTTAAATACTCACGGCCAGAGACAAATACAACTCAGCATAAAATTATATACACCTTGTGACTAAGTATGATAGTGAGGAAAACTATTTCCCTTCCTTATTGACTTTTAATTATTTTCAGAATCAAATTTAATAATGGCTTTCAGAATCTTAGAAAATGAACTTCTCTACTTTCAAAGGGGGTCTTTTATTCTACCACCAGGCATAAACCAATGCAGGTCCATGTTAAGAGTACAGACAAGGATGAAATGGAAGCACTAATCTAACATATGCCTTCCCAGAATGACATAAGACAAAAACCAGATTGGGAAAAGCAACAAGAAATTATAAGGAACAAGAACAATTAAAATTTTTTTTAAATCAAAAACGAGAAGTTGACAAGATAAATTGCAAAAACTGTTCCTAAAAACTGAATTTCAGTTATGTGAAAGTGAAGGATATAGGAATTTATAACTGATAAAAAGTGATAGCAAGTGCCTATGTTACACCTGGATATTTGCATGTATCTGGCAAGGCTTAGCTATGGAGCAGTTCCTGAGACTCTTTAGTCATCCAAGACTATGCACTGATGTACACTGTGCAAAGTAGATTGAAGAGGTTCCCACTTTCAGTTATCAACCTTATATTAAAATAAATCACAGCAAGAAGAGAAAATGCATAATGCACTTGCTTGAACTGTTTAGCCTGGGAAACAGAGTGGGGGTGGAGAGGAGTGGGGAGAGAGAACATACGAATACCGAAATCATTCTCCACATCTGGAGCAAAGAGATGCCAACTTCAAATATGTCATTACTATCCTGAGCATTACTTCTAGCTCTAAGTTTTTCAACACAATAGGGAATGAATATTATGTTAACAATCCTTACGGCCCCTAATTTCATGACATTAAGGCAACTCATAATATTTGCAAGGTATATGCAGGTGCTTTTGTCTACATGAAAAAACAAGTCCAAGATGGGCTTTTCTACCTGTGTTTTATTATCCCACAGATAGGTGATACACAGGATTCTGGAATTATGGCAAATTTACTACCTATACAAATACTGGATATTGCTGTTAATTTTCTCTATTGTTTCTACTAAAAAAAATTGAAACCCTTTAGGTCCATCCATGTTGTCCCAAATGGCAATGCACAATACACATATATATCCCTCTAGCTAATTACTGAGATACTGATAACCTGCAAAAAAGTTAAGTTGTACAGGAACCTGAAGCCAAGCATGCCAAAAGGAAGAAGAAAATGCTTGCTGAACCAGGATCACTAGATGTAAATTTGCTAAGCAAGAAAGAAGTATGTAAATTGGTTAAATTTTTCATTTTCCTTTCTTTTCCCTCCATGCTGAGAAACCCCCCTCCCCCCCCAAAGATTGTGGTCACTAGAGGTTGCATATCCACTAAAAAGCACATTTCAACAATTATACGTCAAAGCTTCCTAGACAGAACACGTGCCGTTCTTTGTGGGTATTGATATCTTTGAAATAAAATGTATGCTAACAAACAGTCCATCCTGGTGATCCAAGTTAATTGCATCATTATGTTGTGATAAGGCAATGCAATTAACACATTTCACTGTACAGAGATCTCAGGATGAGTATCCAATTAACTCAGGTCACCAGGCGCTTTGCTTAGGATGGGGCTTTCAGTCTGCTCCCAGGATGACTTCACACAGCTGCCTATCTCCTGAAGTACAAGAAAACTTTTTTAAGAAGGCAATTTTGAAAAGGTTAGGGTAAAACTGCTGTATCGACTTGATTCAGAATGCACTATGCTGATAAATCTCTTTCAGTATGTCAGAAAAATATTGCTTAAAATGGAGCAGAGTGACTAAAATATGCACAAGTTCATCATATTGTTTTCTATAAATATTTCATTCACTCATAACAAAGCTGAGGATGTTGGAGTTGACTATAGTTTCAAAAATATCAGAAAGCATGGAAATCATATTTGACAAAAGTATATTTAAAACTGAGAAGATTACTGGGATATCATACGCATAGCAACAAGCTGGCATGTAATTTTGGAAAATCTGAATGACCTTTAAATACATGGCAAGGAAACAGTTTTAGATTTATAAAGAAATGTATAACATCATACCAGTATTCTTTAATTCATTGGATAACCCAAATAAAAAAAATACAACTGAGCAAAAACAGCAAAATTATTAACGTCTCTTAGTACCACCCTCTTTAGCTTTTTATACCACCTTTATAAGCACTTGTCATATTGCAACGTAATTATTTAAGCCTCTTTCACAATAATGTCAATTGCTTAAGAACAGGGAATGTTCACCTTTTCATCCCCGTGATTTTGTTTTTTAACAGCTGTCAGTGCAGAGCCTGACTCAGGGTTCCAACCCATGAACCATGAAGTCATGGCCTCAGCTGAAATCAAGAGTAGGGTGCTTAACCAAATGGGCTACCCAGGCATCCATTTATCCCTGTTATTATACAACTGGTTTCCCAATAAACATTTGAATGAACATTGGAAAATGTATGAATAGCACTGTAATACATTCTATTATTCATTAGGCAATACAGATATTGGTCTTTTGCAGTTATTTGAAAGGAGGCCATCCTTAAATTCATTTAAAGGGGAAATAAATAGAATGGCAGCATAATGTTATATTTAACGTGAATGAAACGCCCTCATCCACCATCATGGTATGTGGCCAGTTGGAAAAGCCGTGAAGTGGAACTAAACATCATCATTGAAGTTGGTACAGATGCTGGGAAAAACTCCAGACTGATAGACCATACACAACATCCAAACATAAACCAAAGCAACGCACTGGCATTGACATTCCTCATGTGGGAAATAGGATGTCAAATGATATTACATATATCTACTTCAACACAATGCCTGCCTCTTCAAGTGTTTTTCAATAATTCCCTGGCCACTGCACTGACATTTAGAGATAGCCTTGGTCTCTAATTTAGACAAGGCCTTGGTTGCAAAGAGGCTGAGATACTGGTCAAAAACGACGAGATTGGTCACTGGGAAGAGCATAGTGATCCAGAAGCTAGACACAACATGGAATAGGATCAGGTCTGCTAAATCAATCAGAAGTTCAATATATAGCATTAAATATAGCAATAGTTTGGCTTGTGGGTTGAAGGACTGAATTTTAAGCCTTAAGTTGTGTTTCTTTTTATATCCTGTTTAAAGTCAGAATTGGTTTCAGAGACAAAACTGTTTCAAACCTGCTAATGGTTGCTGAGCACCCTCTACCTGTCAGCAAAAAAAAAAAAAAAAAAAAAAAAAAAAAAAAAAAAGTATGCTATGGTAAATAACTGGGCCAAGTCTAACATTAAGTCTGTCACTTTTATTCCCTACCAGCATATTCAGGCCTTCATTTTGTGCAGCCCTGTTCATGATTTCATGAAGAGAATTTAAATACGAGGGAACTAGACATTTTTAGCCTAGAAATGATTCTGGTTTATCAGGCCATGTTATATCCTGCTTGCTGGAACCCCCCCAGGATAGGTTTTCTATTCCTGTTTGAACTTCACTTATTTGGGACTACCTTCTGGATTTTCTAAACCTAAATCCTTAACTGCTTAAATCTTGGACCCAGCCTGTGTTTTATCTTTGCTTTGGAAACTTGAACACTTAGCTCATGGATTATCGGTAGATGTTTGGACTCTGATTCAGTTCAGTTCTGAGTAATCCTCTTAACTTGATGAAACTCACAACCCTATAGTGGTTGGCAAGATCCCTTCTGCTTCTCACAATCCCATCCTTGAGGAAAGGAGATGGGATGGCCCCCATGGTTTTCCCGCTAAGTGCCCTTGGCTGTGCAACTGCAAGATGAATGACCAGACTCTGATTAGACTTTACTTTAGCCCATGCCCTAAGCCCAGGAACTGCCAGAACAGTGTAAAAGGCCTGTCCTGACTGTTCATGGTGTTACCACAACAGGTCACCTCTCAACTGATAAATAACATTTACGCAGAGTGCCAAAGCAAGAGAGACCACTGCAACTGCATACATTCTCCTCCTTCTCCTCCTCCCCCTTCTTCCCCTCCTCCTTCTTCTTCCTCTTCTTCTTCTACTATTTAAAGGCTTAATCTGTGCATCCTGATGGCAGCGATTACCAAGCATGGGTACACGACACTTCTGTATTCTGCTTGCAGAGAAGTGACAAACCAGTGTTCATGTAGACTGCACAGCCAGGAATGTAGATGTATCCTGGAAATGAGGAGGTGAACACTGCAGACAGAAAAGTTACAGAAAGGGAATGCTGGTGAGGCCCTCTCCCCTCCACCCTCTGAGAAAATGGCTTTCTCAGATGATAATAGAGAGTCAAGAAAAATATATAGAGAGTATTGAGCTTTAAAGGCAACATCACAAAAGCCACTCAAAACCACAGCTTTTGAACATCAGCCTGCTTTAATAAACTATATTCAAATGACATTAACAATAATTTTACTTATGCTCATGATGAAGATGCTTGAGGCCTATTTTAACAACTTTCTTGGTTTCCTTTGTTTCAATGAGTTGTATAGTCAACTATAGAAATTTAGTTGCTATGTTCAGGTCTATTTTTAAATGCCCCTCAAAAATTAATAATAATTGGCCTGGAAAATAGTGTTACACATATTGGACAAGAGAAGTCAAAGTGATTTTTATTCTCAGTAATCTCTTCATGTAAGTTCTGGGAAGTTAGAATCCCCAAGGTTGAACTGACATTTAATTTTGCAAAATGACCAGTTGTCAAGGAGAATGTGTTGACCTTTTTAATTTCTGTTGTTTTTTAAGTGAAAACAGTTTATAAATATTGTATCTTCTTTAAACATTTTAAACTACATTACATTAAACAATAAATAAAATCTACATTTTGTATCAATTAGTCAAGGAAAGTTATAAGGAAGAAAACTCTACCACACCATGGGATTTGATTAAGTTACCCACAGTTGACATGCTTTCGCAATCTGAAACCTGCCCCTGGTATTTTACAACAATTCTGAAAACATTGTAGAAATTCCACAGTTTAAGAGTCTCAAAGGATGGTAATATACAAACAGTATTTTAGTCACTTAGTTATTTAGCAGTCCAAAAGGTAGCTCCTGCCCTGGAGCCCAAAACCTTCTTGGAATGCTAGAGCAGTACGCCAATAGTGATGTCTGATATTTAAATGAACACATGAACAAATTAGTTGATTAATGCAATGGAAACCTCATGAAATTTTTCTAAAACTTTCTTTTCCTTTTGTGATGTGGCAGAAAAAGAAGTTCTCTCAATTAGGCTCTATTTCCCATGGCTATAATGATCTTAAGAATTAAAACTCACATGCATATGCACTTCACCTTCTAAGCATAATTTCAAAATTGGGCCATACGTAGTTAGTGTATTTTCCTTGGCCAAATAAATCCGCAGCAAAAATTGTTCTGAGGTTGGCAGGGGGTGCTTAAAAGAACGTCTTAGACAATGTCTCCATCTGACAGAGAGGAAATCTGATGGAAAGGAAACAGGTCCAGCTGTGCTGAAGGACTCTAGTGGGAAGGTTACATTTAGGACTTTATCCTCCCAATTCTGGGATAATGTTCCTACCATATAAGGATACTTAACAGCCTAATTAAGTGTCTAACTTTTTAAAGGAGGCTCAGATTTTGATATGGTTACAGATAATCATGTATATAAATCTGTTATAACCCCTAGCATATGAAAACAGGATGAATTTTAACCAGATGTGGGAATTATGTCTGGGGTGATAGGTCTTAAAGTGTGGATTATGTGTATATTTGGAATTCACTTTGGGGAGCCATTAGAGCTAAAGACATCCATAGTTATCTTCCAGAGTAACCAGCACTGCAATCTAAGGGAGAGGACTGAGTGTGGGCCTTTCAAGAAAGATAGAATATAAGAGCCTTGAAAAGGAGGAGCATCAAATACAATGACAGTTTCGCAAATGATGGGTTTCCATTTTGTAATTAATTAAACCTGGTTTTTTTGTTTGTTTTTTTGAGAGAGAGAGGAGGAGGGGGTGCACACAAGTGGTAGAGGGAGAGAGAATGAATCCCAAGCAGGCTCCACAGTCAGCATAGAGTCCGATGCAGGGCTCGATCTCAAACCCTGAAATCATGGCCTGAGGTGAAATCAAGAGTTGGACGCTTAACTGACTGAGCCACCAGGTGCCCCTTAGAGTCTCCATTTACAATGTGCTGTATTCTAATTCATCTGGAAATATTTGTATGGCTTACTCCAGGAAAACAATAGCAAAATTTAATTACACAGGAAGAGAAAGATGCTCCTGCCTTTTCTCTGTGTTGACACCTGCATGTATGGAAGATCTTCTCTCTGACCTCCAACACCCCAGATTTTTCTGCAGCTCTGAGGCTCACAGATGTCCTTAACATTGAGTCCCTAAATTCAGAAGGGGTAATGAACTATAAATAAGAATTCTTCCACACGGTTTATTAAGTCCATTGCAACAATAACAATTTGAAGTAATATTTTCTGGCATCATTTGATTTTTGACACCTTTGTATCTGAAATAATGCCTTAAAATCCACAAATCTGAAATCACACTGAACATGGGTAGTAACAAAGCTGGATTTAAGTAAGCAGCAGGGTAGGAAGTACCTATGCAATTCATACTAGCAAATGAATTGCATTTGAATGGCAAATAAAGACATGAATCACCTCCTTGCCTAAAGCTGTTCATTCTTTGGAGCATGATTAGCACAACAGAAAAAAGAACAGTCATTGTGTTTGCTCATGTTACACCCAAGAGTGATAGCTAACAGAAAACATTACTGAAACATTTGGTGATGATGCATTTACATTGACAAATCTATAAAATCCCATCTGTAGCTTGTCAATAGCTTATAAACCTAGATCAAGCTTTGATCAATAGCAGCAAGTGGTTATCTTGGAAAAAATGTACTTTGCTTTTTTTCATTTTTGGATTCTGTTGTTAAGGTGATTTACTGATTGAATTTTAGATCTCATGTACAAAGACTGAAGATTATTAGCATTCTTTGAATATAAATGAATACTTTGTTATGGGATTCAATTTCTCTCTGAATTTTAATTTTGAAGATGTTCTTTGTTTTGTTTTGTTCATATTAATAATCACAATTTTAATAAATTTCATGTTCCCATGGAAGCACTGCAGACTTGGAAAAAGAAACAAACGTAGTTCGATATATAAACTATAAAGTTTCAGTTCTGTGACCACATGGAGATCATAGTATACCAGAGAGAGGTCTCCCATGTAAATCAATGTCATTGCTCTTTTAGTCCATCAAAGGGTGGCTATGATGAAAATATATTTACTGAATATATGACTTTTCCCTTCCTGGTGACAACGCCTCCTGATCAACCCTATCACCTGGCACCCAAGTATATTAAGTCGGCTTTACCCGTACCCATGTGAGACCACTAACTGAGCTTCTTGCTTGTACATAAAAATAAACACAAGACTTGCCAGTTTTTCCCCAAATAAAAAAAAATATAGACTATCAGGAAGAATTCATAAAGAGAATGGAAACAGTCTGCTCTCTTGGGTTAATCTTTAAAGCAGAATCTATTTTCAGCTTCCAGAAAGCAGACACTAAACTACACCTTACCTTTTCCACAAGTTCTGTCCTCCCATAACCACATTTTATGAATGGAATAACATGACATATAAAATAGAATGTCCCAGTTAAGGTTGATTAAAGAAGACCGTCAGGAATTCATAAGATGAAAATGCTAATATTAACAGATCACTAAAATAGTAGTTCCATTAAGACTGTGCATTTCTGAGTTTCATTTACCCTCAGTGTAAGCATATTTACTAGCAGAAGATATTTAACATTGTGCAAATAATTGTTTTGTGTTTCATCAGAACTATTTCTACTGTAAGCTAACTTTAACTATGCAATATAGGACAACTTTAATTTGTCTTTTTCTTAAGTAGGGATAAATGGTCAGAGAGATTTAGCTAACACTCCTTCAAGAGAGAAGATGAATTGTAAGGGGATGTGTATCTCTATCTTAAGATAAAAATATTGGAGCAAGAAAAGATTTGCAATTTTTCAACTTGTGATCCCAATATCTATTGAACAATTCTGAGAGGGAGGTGGTTGACTCTAGATGTTCAATTTATATAAAATCTCTTTTTTAAAAAATCAGATTCTTTAACTCTAATTAGCAGATAAAAAGTAGAATCCAACCACATGATGTTTCATATAGCTAAGAATAGACTTCTCAAAACATCAAAACTCAAATACAAAATTCAAAATAAAGCCAACATTTATAGCCTACAGTTCACTTGCACAGTGACAATTTGTGTGAATGTTGTGGAGATATTTTTTTATGTTTCATCTTATAGTTTTTCTTTAATCTAAAAACTACACTTTTCAAAATAAGAAAATTCTGGGATATCTTTCTAAGAGATTGGTCAATTCTTTTTTGTTTTCCCCCTGCTAAGCAGTAATATTTTAGTTTTGTGATAACATATAATGAAGAAAGGATATAAAAATATCATACTGATATTCTAAGAGTCCCCTACCCCTCAAATCTTGCATTGTCCTCTTAGAGTTTGAGGGGATGTAGCCTTTTGAGTTGATGTAATAAGATGAACAGAATATGCCTTAGGAAATTGATGTTTATTCAGATTGGATAGGTCCTCATATTATTCAGTCCTCAGAAATTCAGCAGGTATTTCTAACAGAGGTTTAAAAAAATTTTTTTTAACGTTTTTTTTTTTTTAATTTATTTTTGGGACAGAGAGAGACAGAGCAATGAAGGGGGGATGGGCAGAGAGAGAGGGAGACACAGAATCGGAAACAGGCTCCAGGCTCCGAGCCATCAGCCCAGAGCCTGACGTGGGGCTCGAACTCCCGGACTGCGAGATCGTGACCTGGCTGAAGTCGGACGCTTAACCGACTGCACCACCCAGGCGCCCCTTTATTTTTAATTCTTTTTCAACGTTTTTTTAAATTATCTAACAGAGATTTAAAGCAATCTCACTTTAAAGTGATCTCTCCCTTCTAAAATTTCAATCCAGAGAGACATTTTATTTATTTATTTTTAATGTTTATTTTTGAGAGAGAGAGAGACAGAGCATGTGAACAGGGGAGGCACATACACAGAGAGAGACAAAGAATCTGAAGCAGGCTCCAGGCTCTGAAGTGTCAGCACAGGGCCTGATGCAGGGCTCAAACTTACGAATGGTGAGATCATGACCTGAGCCGAAATGGGACACTTGACCGACTGAGCCATTCAGGCGCTCCCGGAAGGACATTTTAAAACAAGTGTAAGTTGAAGACCTGATGTTCTGATAGTCAGACATATAAATTACTATCATTTTATACTATTAGGTAAATTCTATAATTTTATCTCTTTTCAAAGACACAGTTCAGTTTCCTGAACTTTTTCCAGAGATACTTTATCTTCAGTAGTGACCTCAGTACTTTGGCAATGGCGAGAGCTCCAAAAACATTTGAGTGGAATTAAATAGGTTGCTTCCCACTTGCTTTTTAAAATACATTCCACCAATTGTTCTTTTGTTCTAACATTGTACCAAATATAAGCCATATGCTAATACAAATTCTGACACCATGAAATCTAGGAGAAATCATATTAAAGGAATTTGAGGAATTGGTAGGTTTTTAAAGAACTTATTTAAAATAGAGCCTTCTAGAACTTTCAGTTATTTTTCACTGGAAAATGTTGATCTCTATATTTTCTCGGTTCAGCTTCTTGAGACTGTAGAGAAACCCTGTCTGCCTCCAAACATACCCTCTAGAAAAACATCAAGTGGGAAATCATTGAGCTCTGCCATAGCATTTGCTTTTTATGTTGTTCATTTTATGGGAGCACCTGTTCATGTAGATAAATGATGTCAAACTTGGATTCCGGCCTAAAAGATACTGACTTCAGCACAGGGAGCCAAGCAGGAGTTGGACCCGCATGCAGTAGGCCAGTCCATCCAGCCTCTGTAATCAGGCCCTAAGGGCCCACGTTTGCAGCAGCTGGTTAGACCTCCCACATGTCTGCTCACCCTGCTTACTGTGGAAGGCTGCATTTATAAACCCAAACTCTGACTGCACATCCATCTCTGGCCACAGATGAAAATAGGTCCTCTAGTCTATATTCATTGCTTGGCAATTGAAGAGTCTATTTGAGGGGTGCCTGGGTGGCTCAGGCAGTTAAGTGTCTGACTTTGGCTCAGGTCATGATCGTATGGTCTGTGAGTTTGAGCCCCGCATCAGGTTCTGTGCTGACAGCTCAGAGCCTGCTTCAGATCCTCTGCCCATTACCACCACCGCCTGCCTTGCCCTGCCCCTTCCCTGGTTGTGTGAGGGCTCTCTCACTCTCTCTCACAATAAACAAACAAACATTAAAAAAAGAATGTGTTTGAAGGGACATGGTCTTCTGTACATACTTTAAAGAGAGCCGGTTACCACAAGGATACACACACAACAGGTTTTGTCCACTTTCACCTGTTGCCAACTCTACAATGAAGGGGATATTTCTGAATTAAAAAGCACCAGAATAGAGAGAACTCTTCAAAAGTACAAGACATTTTTTCTGTCAAACTATACAAACTATGCTTTGGAGCACATCTTCATCAGCCTAAAGTTGAAACAAAGTGTTAATCTGGGGTAGCAATCAGTTCTGCTAGAAACAAAAATCCTTTCCAGAACTGGTTTAGTTTCCAAGTAAATACTGACTTTATGAAAACGAATATACACTGTAAACACTTTATAGTCTACAAATCACTTTCATAATTTTGGTTCAGTAGTACCAAATTTTACTGATGTGGAAAATACTCTGGCATATATAGTTATGCGGAAAAGCCAAGGGCAAAAACTGCTTGACATGCGGTCATTTTTGAGGAAACGATAGTAAGTATTTATAAGTATATGTAATAGTTTGATAGAATCCAAGAATCTATGAAAGTGGTTGCCTCCTGGAGGGGAAACCACATGGCTGGGAATGAGTACATTCTTTGGAACCCATTGTATTCTGTATTTTGTGTTTTTATTATAAGAAAAAAAAGGAAGAATACATTTAAGTCTTATTAATGCCGTGAAACTATAGTGTTAATGGAAAATTATATTGTTTGTTGTTATCAGGGTCTTAGCATTACTTCCTTCAATCCTCTGAAATTTGGATTAACTCTCCATTCACATGGTGAGGGGGTTATCGAGTATAGGCTTGTGCTATTTAATTGTTCAATAGTAAGGCAGGAGCTGGGGGTTTTCTATTAGCTTCAAACCCTTTTCTTCAGAGGTCAGAGACACCTTACTCTGTTTGGGTAATGAGGGGCTTATCTTGAGCCAGTGAGATTGGCAGTGAGGAAGCATTGTCCACACCATCTACGTAAGTTTCTGTACAGACTATAGTCAATAAGTTGGTCATTCTCCTAGATTATCATGTGCAGTCATTTGTAATGGGAGGTTTTTATCCCACAGAATCCAAAGCAGCAGACAGCTCATTTCTTCTGCATTGTTGAATCACGGTCTACACAGAATGCTGAAGGAAGGCCTGCTACAGCTGGTAGTGTTCCCCCAGCTCTATGTAGCTGGCCAGTATGGGTGACAGGAGCCTTTGCTACTCCTGCATCTCTGCTTACCCCTTCCCACCCACCCAAAACCCCGACATATGACAGTGGACCATTTCTAAACTCTTCAGGAGTAGAGGCAATATTGTCTGACTCTAACGTTATTCACTTTTCAACATTACCCCTCTGGCATAAATTCTCTTCCGGGCTTCCCTTAATTCTCCCCTTCTGATTATCAAGATTCTTTCCTTATGGATTACATCATAAGTTCTAGAGAAAATGTACATAATTCTGGCCATCTAGGGAGGTTACCAAGTAGAAAGAAGTGTGAAGAATAAACTGGCAAAAATTTGGTATTTCCAGTTATTATCTCCCTACATGTAGAGGAAGACACTGAGATATGTTAAATAATTGGACCAAAGTAACAGTTACTGGAACAGGAGTCCAACTGGTCTGAAAGGTTAACTTGCTTCAAGTTAACACCCTCCTATCTTGCTGACCTAAGTGCCTTGGCCCGTAGCAGAGAGAACACTCACCTCTAGGATTGAGGAACCAAACCTCTCCCAGGCCACAGAGGCCAACAAGTCTGTTTGTGGCTGCCTCAGTTTTTTGATTAGCCTAGCAATTTCTTGAGCAACAGATTTCTTCTTTTCTTTTAGGTCACACAAGTGATTTTACTAACCTCCTCTGTGTATCTGAGGACCTTGCCCTCCTTTGCAGATAGAACAGAGTGTTCCTGCACATCACGAAACAAAAAATGGACCCCCTCATGCAACCCCAGAAGTGGAGATAATGTCCTTAGCTGGCACCGTATAGTCTACATGTGATGAAGAAATGTTACAGACCACTGCACACTCCTCACTGATTAACTACCCTAAACTCTCTTAAAACCCTCTGAACCAGTCGGAAGCCTCAGAGGGGGCTTTTGGACAAGAATCTGCCTTATCCCCAGGTGGTGGCTTCTTGCATAAAGCTCGGATTCCTTTCCAATCAAAACTCTTGTCTTGAGCCTTTTGAGCAATGGATCTCTGATGTTGGGTGCTCCTATTTTGGGAGAAGCTCAAAACAGAGATATCTAACTCCAGCATTCAGCTTTGAAACATTAGGTTTTACATTATTTTATCCAATTCTCAAGACAAACCCATACAATAGTACTTTTCTATTGCCACCACAACAAACTACCACAAATTACAAAAACTTAAAACAACATTACAGCTTAAAACAAAAATTCATTAGCTTACATTTCTGGAGGTCGCAAGTCCAGAATGGGTCTCACGGGGCTAAAAATCAAGTATCGGCAGGGCTGTGCTCCTTTTGGAAGTTCTGAGGAGAATCTGTTCCCTTGCTGTTCACATTTTTTGGCTTGTGGCTCCTTCCTCCGACCTCAAAGCTAAAAACGGAAACTCAAGTCCTTCTCACACCTGGTCACATCGATACTAACCCACATTTAAGTATGCTTGTACTTACATTGGGTTCACCTGGATCATCCAGGTTAATCTCCTTAAGTACAGTTGATTGCATCTTTAATCCCAACTGAAACTTTAATTCACTCTTACCATAGAACATAACAATTCAAAGGTTTGGGGGGATTAGGAAGTAAATTTCTGTTTTTAAAATGTTTATTTTTTGGGGGGGGAGAGACAGAGAGAGAGAGAGAGAGAGACAGAGAGACGTAGAGAACACAAGCAGGGGAGAGGCAGAGAGAGGAGACACAGAATCTGAAGCAGGCTCCAGGCTCTGAGCTGTCAGCACAGAGCCTGATGCGGGGCTGGAACTCACGAGCTGTGACATCATGACCTGAGCTGATTTCAGAGGATTAACCAACTGAGCCATCCAGGCACCCCAGGAAGTAAATATCTTTAAGGGTCATTTATTCTGCCTAGTAAAAATAGGAATGGTTATCTTCATTAACACATTTAAAAAGTGAGGCTCAAAGAAGCTATGCCATTTGCCTAATTTACATAGCTAATAAGTTAAAATATTGGGAGTGCTTCTACTCACTTTGCCTGCCTGATATCTTCTGTATCTCTCAGGGTTCTAGCAGGAAAGGGATGGCAGGTTCAAGTTGGATAGTTTAAGAAGAGTATAACAAAATAATTCCTTTTAAAGTGTGGCTGTTTTCATTTAGCCAGGTTCATTTATCACATTTTTTTAATCCATTCATCTGTCACTGGACACAGGTTGTTTCCGTACCTTGGCTATTGTAAATAATTCCTTTCTGATGGTTTATTGTTAGTGTATAAAAACACAGATTTTGCTAAATGAATAAACCAGTCACAGAAAGATAAATAGGAGGTATCTAAAACAATGGAACTCATAGAAGCGAAGAATACAATAGTGGTTTCCAGGGGCTGGGAGATGGGGAAAATGAGGAATTATTCAACGTACATAAAGTCTCAGTTATACTGATTAATAATTTCTAGAGGTCTGCTGCACAACAGAGTACTTAGAGTTAACAATATGGTTTTGTGCACTTCAAAATTTGCTAAGGTAGATTTCATGTTAAGTGTACTTACAAATAAAAGGGAAATTCTAAAAGGTGGTTATACCTATTACCTTGATTGTGGTGATGGTATCATGGCTGTATGCACGTGTCCAAACTCATCAAATTGTATACATTAAATATGTGCACTTCTTTGTATATCGATTATATCTCAATAAAACTACATTTAAAAACATGTGGGCAGGTATAGGGAAATTCTAAGGGATAATGCCTTACCTGGGAACTGGTATAAAGGTTCTTTCTGTTACTACTCTTAATGCGTAAAGGGAGGAAGAGTATGATCAGAACAGTATGTAAAAAGGGACCTATAGAGGCCGGCTGGCAGGAGTGGAGATCTTTTGTTATAGGAAACAGCTGGCCAGTGGTGACTCCTCAGAGGAAAAGAATGGGGTAGGGAATTAAGGACCCTGGCTTCTGTTTTCTCTCTACCAGGAGACTCCTCCCTGTGCTCTACATTCAAGAATCTGGCCACAAGACAGAGGCTATTGAAGACATCTGATGAGTCCAAATAGGTCCACCTCTGTGGATAGCAGGGTAGAGAAGGGCAGAAAAAAAGGATCTGGAGGAACAAGAGGACACATTGGAAGAATGAGAGGATCAGTTTCACTTCAAATGCCTTGCCCCTCCCCCAGGCAAGCACAGCGCCAAAATACCAGCAAAAGTGAACACTAGCAAAGTGAATTCAACAGCACATTAAATGGTCCATACACCATTTAATAAAATACAGTATGTGTTTATAACCCTTTCAATCTCATTACCATTCTGTTATCTTTAAGTATGAAATGATGAACCATTTAATATGAATCTTAGAATTATTTAAAGATATTTATGTCAAGATACTAGGATGCAAAATTTTTCCTTTCAGATGTATTTTCGAGACATAGGGAAGGCATCAGAGCTACTTGAAGGCTTTTTGAGAGACCGGTTCAGCTGTGTCTCTCAGCTGCCTCTTTACCACATTTTCTTTTATTGTCAGTTGTTCCTTTAGCTGCATTTGAAAGGAAGATCAAGTTTCCTTGAATGACCTTCTTATTCATATCACAGCTTAACCTTTTAACTTTGGTTCTAGTATGCATTCACGGTTTGATACCTTCAAAATAAACTCATATCTATTTACTCTAGATTTTTTTTGTCCTTTGACCACTTTCCAATTTGTTATTCAACGTCAAATCATTACAGAGCTTTGACTTAGACCGTCAGTCTGCAATGCACTTCCAGACACAAGAAAGAGAGGCCTCTGCAGCCAAATTCCCGCCTTTCACTACTTGTAACTCTGCCACCGCTCTCCACAGGAGAGTGAGCTAATGGAGCAAAGATCAACAAATCTAGGCAAGGAAATAGAAGTGAAGGAGGGAAGAACAGGTCATTTATTTTTGTGTCATGTCCATGACAGGGGAACCTAGGAGAAGACATTATACCGAGTTTGGCCTGGGGAAAGGAAAGAGGAGATGTGGACTGGGGCTAAATAATCTTTGAAAGAGAGATCACTAAAGAAAATGAACTCAGCTTCCCGAGGTATATTCCCAGGGCTCTGGAGAGAAATCTGGAGCCACCTACTCTTTAGCATGTAACTTGAAATAGAATTTAAAGTAAGTATAACAATTCCTGTTTATTTTAGAGTTAACAAATATATTAAATACTTTATGCTGAAAAACAGCATAAAAATTTCCAGTGTGATGGAAGTACGACATTGTCACCTCTTAATCAAGGACTCCAGCTTCTAAAAGCATTTTTCCTGTCCAGTGACCCTGTGTCAGTTTCAGTATTTTTACACCATTAAGCCCTAAACCTGAAATTTGGCACCTGATGAATACAAAATCTTTCATTTAGCTGTACATTTAGGTTTGTCTTTTCAAACAATAGCTTGTCTAACTAAAGAAGAACTGCTTTGCTGATTTGGAACTAAACTCAGTTTCGACTTTTGCCTAGTAAGGAGGGGTTTTTTTGGTTGTTGTTTTTTGTTTGTTTGTTTTCTTTCTATGTGAGACATCTTTTTAACCAGGAGGAATCTGGCAATCAACAGAGTGTGTAGTTCTGTGTCTTCCAACTTATGTTCAGAGACCTACACAAATTGGGCCAAACAATAGAGTCATGAGCTAATTGGATGGAAATTTCTATATGATCCCTTAGATTATAATGCTTTATGAGCAAGGGAGGAAATTATCAGATCGTATCTAATCAGAAAGTGCGAGTTGTGTGCTAAAAATTAAGGCCTTTTTCTCCTTTTCCAACTCCTATGCAACTCTGAGACACACACACACTTTTTGCAACATACATTGAAGAACATGTGTTTTATACGTATATACTGAATGCATTTTTGTAGGAGGTAAATCATCCTGAAAGTTTATCAGAAACAAAGAATCCAGTAACTTAAAAATACAGCAGGTAGTAACTTTCCTTCTGTGCACCTTCGGGTCTCTCAGCCCCCGCCCCCACCCCCAGGGTCAGCAGCGGAGGAAGGAGCAAGGGAAGAAGGGAAGGGAACAGTGAAACTAAGCTAACTGAAGCAAGAGAGAAAAGGCAGGCCAGACATAGAGGCTGAAAAGATACCTAATATTGATCTTTGAGCAATTTATGTATAGTCACCAAGAGCTCTCTGCAATTTGTTTGAAAACTCAAAATTCAAAATGACACGAGTATTCTAACACAGGTGGCGCAGAGTTTATGGGATACAGAGAAAGGATTAGTGACTGGGGGGGGGGGGCGCCTGGGTGGCTCAGTCGGTTAAGCGTCCGAATTTGGCTCAGGTCATGATCTCACAGTTGGTGAGATCGAGCTCTGCATCAGGGCCCTCAGCTGATAGCTCCGAGCCTGGAGCTTGCTTCAGATTCTCTATCTCTCCCCAGCTCATGCTCTTTCTCTCTCTCTCTAAAAAAAAAAAAAAAAAGAATGAGTGAATAACCAAGAGCCAGTCCAAAGAAAGCTAGTGTTGACAGTCAAACTAGACCAAGAAAGAGACGGGAACATTTACCACAAGCTGCCTAAGGCTTTCACCAATTCTCAGATGTAGACAGGTTTGCAGACTATCATCAGAACCAAACTGTGTGTCCTTTATGATTTATTACTGTTTATGCATGTGTAAGCTAACTGTTACAGGAATTATGAGTAATTCATTTTTCAGGTAGGTTAAACAGGTTTTGAGTAAATCTTTTGTTCTCATTTTAGTTCTGAGTTAAAGATCCCTCTCTTCCACTGTTAAAACAGAAGGTCTATCTGAGCTGAAGTGACTCAAAAGCATGTTGCAGACAATACTCCTACAGTATTCAGAATGGACAGAACGAGTTAGTAACACCTGCCTCGCAAGACTTGCAACTGTCTGGGGATGCTATTGATACAAGCCACTTGGAGCTCAGGTCTTCCCGGAGTGGTTTTGCTCATAATAGCTCTGAAAAACACTGCCAGTATCTTCTCTCCTCATTAAAAGTGCATTGCATGTTTACAGCTACCAATGATTACTTTAAGCCTATTTCTCTATATGGGCACACCTTAGAGATATTGCAGGCTTGGTTCCAGACTACTATAAGGAAGTGAATTTTGCAATAAAGCAAGTCAAAAAAACTTATTGGTTTCCCAGTGCATATAAAAGTTACATCTACACTATACTGTCATCTATTAAGTCTGCAATAGCATTGTGTCTAAGAAAACAATGGGCATACCTTAATTAAAAAATACTTTATTGCTCAAACAGGCTAACCATCATCTGAACTTTCACTGAGTTATAATCTCTTTGCTGGTAGAGGGTCTTGCCTTGATGCTGATGGCTGCTGACTGATCAGGGTGGTGGTTGCTGAAGGTTGGGGTGACTGTGGCAATTTCTCAAAATGAAATGGCAATGAGTTTGCTGCATTGATTTCCTTCTTTCACCAAGGATTTCTCTGCAACATGGGATGCTGTGTGATAGCATTTTACCCACAGTAGAACTTTCAAAATTAGAGTGAATCTTCTCAAATGCTGCCACTGCTTTATCAACTGAATTTATGTCATATTCTAAATCCTTCGCTGTCATTTCCACAGTCTTCACGGCATCTTACCAGGAGTAGATTCCATCACAAGAAACCACTTTCTTTGCTTATCTATAACAAACAACTCTTCTTCCACTCAAGTTTTATCCTGCGATCACAGCAGTTCAGTCCTATCTCAGATTCCACTTTTAACTCTAGTTCTCCCACTGTTTCCACCACCTCTGAAGTGATCTCGTCCTGTGAAGTCTTGAACCCCTCATAGTCATCCGTGAGTGTTGGAGTCGACTTCTTCTAAACTCCTGTTAGTGTTGATATTTTGACCTCTTCCCACGAATCACAGATGTTGTTAATGGTATGTAAAATGGTAAGCCTTTCTAGAAAGTTTTTATTTTGCTTTGCCCAGAACCATCAGAGCAATCACTATTTATGGTAGCTATAGCCTTATGAAATGCATCTCTTAAATAATAAGACTTGAAAGTCTAAATGACTCCTTGATCCTTGGGCTGCAGAATGGATTTTCTTAGCAGGCATGAAAACAATCTCATTGTAAGTCTCCATCAGAGCTCTTGAGTGACCAGGGGCATTGTCAATGAGCAGTTATATTTTGAAAGGAATCTTTTTTCTGGGCAGTAGATCTCAAAAGTGGGCTTAAAACACTCAGCAAACTGTTATAAATAGATGTGCTGTCATCCAGGCTTTCTTGTTCCATTTATAGAGTACAAACAAAATAGATTTAGCATAATTCTTAAGGGCCCTCAGATTTTTGGAATAGGTAATGAGTATTGGGTTCAAATGAAAGTCATCAGCTGCATTAGCCCATAACAAGAGAGTCAGCCTGTCCTCTGAAGATTTGAAGCCATGCATTGATTTCTTTTCTCTATCTATGAAGTGCTTAATAGCACCTTATTCCAATAGAAGGCTGTTCCAACTACATTGAAAATCTATTGTTGAGTGTAGCCATCTTCATTAATTACCTGAGCTACATCTTCTGGATAACTTACACACTTTTGACAGCAGCACTTGCATTTTTATGTTACAAAGATGGCTTCTTTCTTTAAATCTCATGAACCAACCTCTGCAAACTGCAAACTTTTCTTCTGCAGTTTCCCCACCTCTCTCAACCTTCATAGAATTGAAGAGAGGTAAGGCCTTACTGCAGATTAGGCTTCAGCTCAAGGGTGGGATCTTCTATCCAGACCACTAAACTTTCTCATATTAGCAATAAGGCTGCTTTGCCTTCTTATCATTTGTGTGTTCACAGAATAGAACTTTTAATTTCCTTTGCATCCACATCTTGATTCATTGTGTGGCACAAGAGTCTTAGCTTTTAGTCTGACTTTGTTTCTTCTTCTTCTTTTTTTTTTTTTTAATGTTTATTTATTCTTGAGACAGAGACAGACTGTGAACAGGGGAGGGGCAGAGAGAAAGAGGGAGACAGAATCTGAAACAGGCTCCAGGCTCTCAGCTGTCAGCACAGAGCCCGATGCAGGGCTCGAACCCACGAACTGTGAGATCATGACCTGAGCCGAAGTAGGACGCTTAACCTACTGAGCCACCCAGGCGTCCCAGTCTGGCTCTGCTTCCAACATACCTTACTCATTAAGTTTAATCATTTTTATCTTTTGATTGAAAGTGAGAAACATGTGACTCTTGAGGTCATTGTAGGGTTATTAATTGACCTAATTTCAATATTGTTGTTTCTCAGGCATAGGGAGGCCCAAGAACAAGGAGAGTGATGAGGAAATTGTCAGTTGGTGGAACATTTGTTATAAACATTTATTGATGAAGTTTGCCATATGGGCATAGTTTGTGGCACGCCAAAACAATTTCAAAGCTAACATCAAAGATCACTGATTACAGATCACCACAACAAATATAGTAATAACGAAAAATCTGGAAATATCACAAGAATTACCAAAATATGACACAGAGACACAGATCAGCAAATTTTGGGAAAATGGCACCAATACGCTTGCTGAGTGCACGGTTGCCACAAATTTCCCATGTGTAAAAAGTATAGTCTCGGGGCACCTGGGTGTCTCAGTCTGTTGAACATCCGACTTTGGCTCAAGTCATGATCTCACGCCTCGTGAGTTCAAGCCCTGCGTCAGGCTCTGTGCTGACAGCTCGGAGCCTGGACCCTGCTTCTGATTCTGTGTCTCCTTTTCTCTCTGCCCCTAACCCACTCACATTCTGTCTCTGTCTCTCTCAAAAATAAATAAACATTAAAAAAATATTTAAAAAAAATTAAAAAATACAGTCTCTGCAAATTACAATAGAAGGACGCACAGTAAAATAAAGCACGCCTGTATATGACCTACTTTCAGTGAAAAAAATATACAGAATGTTTTAGACCATTAATGGAACAGTTTCTTCCCAAATGCTAATTCATGGAATTGGTTCCTCTGAAGCCGAAACATTTTTTAAGAGTTTCCCAAAGGTCATGAAACATTAGGAACTTCAATTCTATTGTTTTACAGCCAATGAACTGTCCAAGTTCTGTCCTTCCTACAACGTCTTCCCATTTCCTGCTTCCCAGACCAATTATCTAAATGGCTGACCTCCGAGTTTGTCATACATTTTTGGTATATTTAGACTCATTTTTCATGCTCCAAATCTTTGATCACCTCATCTAATCTTTGTAATTCATCTTCTTGTTTCAGTTTGCCTGCCGAGTTTCTGACCCATTGATTATTTAAACTGATCTTTTTAATATTTCTGAGTGTCTGGTTATAATCTACCCTGATCTACTTAGTAACCCTTCAGCACACAGAGTAAAAATCGAAACTCAACTCTGGTTTCGTAATACCTTTCTGTCCTGCAACATGACTCCTCTCTCAAGTTGGTGACCTGCCAATTACCATTCAATCTTCCCAACTCCCACCTTCACATATTCTCTCTGTTCCTTATGTATGGCCCATAACTTTTTACAGCCCTGGTCAGAAAAGGAGACACTGTATCTTCTTACATAATAGAAAAATAAGTGGCAAATATTTGAATTGTGTAAGAGTGCTGACAAGATTGATCCTATCTTTGACCCTCCATCTTGTTCATGCCTGCTCAACAACCTCCTTTGAGGCTCCGTATTCCAGGCCCCATGGAGGTTTAATGTAAGCTCTGACCGCAATGAGGTAAGGCTTCTTCTGCTGTTCCCTAAAGTGGCACACACAATGCCCCACTGTAGAAGACTAGTAGAGATCTTCTGGTGTACAGACGGTTCCACTTTAGATAACCTACCCTATGACCTCGCCATGCCGTTGCTCTGTAAGAATTGAGGATTAAGGTCTGGACTTGGCAGAGAATAGGGGTGGAGAATAGCTGCATACCCCCAGATCACTTGTCCACCTGATCCCTCTGTCAGTAAGTTAGCCTGAATTAAACTCTGTAAGCAGTATGCACTAGGTTGCTTCATTTTCCCTCTTAGAGTGCCTTCTCTGAAGGATACTTTACTAACCCTCCACCGCCTTCTAACAAATCGTTTCAGCATTCCAATAAAAATGATTTTAATTTTTAAATGAATCATCATTGAGATAGATATGGACAAGCTAAATGTTCCTTTTATGGTAGTTAAATGGAGGATAAAAAACAGCAGGAAGAATACTTGGCTTCTACCATAGCTAAATCACAAAATCTTTAATTCCTCTGAACTCCATTTCTTCATCTCTAACACGAGAATAATGTCATCATCTTTACCTATGTCCAGAGGTTATAGGAGAATCAAACAAAATTGAAATAAGTTAAAAAAACTCTATGAGTTCAACAATGCAGAGGAGTATGTAGAGAAACATGATATTTGAACCTGATGCCCCTCTCCTATATATCTTAAAATAGTTTTCTAGTTGTGGTGATGGATTTGTACAAATATAAGCAGTATTTTCTCACTGTCAATGTATCCCTGGAATCCTTCTGATAGTAGATGACATTGGTGCCCTGGCATACACACTTTTGCCCTTGTCACCTGAGGGACATCCACCTAAACCCACATTGAGTTGCATTGGAGGTTTATTTTTTTTTTCCAAGAATACCTGCTTTGTCAACTGCTCAGGAAGCCAGAGCAGATGGGTTTGGGGAGGATGGGAAACTCCTAAATGTATACTTGACACTGGCTCTCAGGGATCCCAGTGGGATTAGCCTACAGGCATGCAAAAAGACAACTAGCCTGATAAATTCATCTGTATTACTGTCACAATACTATAGGGATTACCTAAAAAAGATAAATGTGTAAACATTTTTTTAAGAAAAAATTGTTTTACTCAAAGCTTTCTTTAGGGTCAACTTCCAGAGAGACCCAAAATGGAAAAATTCCTTTAAAAACAGAATATAAAAAGCATTCTTATATGTATGCAGTTTTTGATCACATGACACACATTAAAAGCTCATCCAATCCTGTTATTTCTGAACCTGAAGCTCAACAAATGAGCCCCTCACGACCTACCAAATGAAGCACATCCTCCAGGAACATGTCCTACATATGCCCTATGCTTCAGCCATATTGAGCTACTTCTATGTCATCCATGGGGATGTTTTGTGCCTCCATGTCTGCATGTACTAGTTTCACAGACCCTTAAGTATCTCTCCCTCATCAAGTACCCCTGGATACGATCTACTGATCTTTGGACACGCAAATGAACAATCTTCCCCACTATAAAGCTTTCCCTAGGCTTCCCTTACAGAATTGATTTTTCTCCTTCATTTGTTCATCGGAGATCCCTTGGACAAAAGCCCTCACCCAACCCTCAGTTTCAAAGATCACAATTTCAGATAGTTCTTGAAAATATAAAGACTTAGGATCCCACCATGATAAGCAAAGATCTGTTGAGATGAAGATGTCAGACGGCGCCAGCTACACTTAGTACCTCACCAGTTTCTGCCTGCCAGGATCGTAAAGCTCAGGGTTAAACCAATGCTCCAGAAATAATGACCATTTCCAAGTCATGAGCTTAGGAAACACTTTCCAGTAGCCAAAACTATAAATGTTAAACCCAAGAATGCTCAGAGTCCAGTGTTACTAGTTTTTGAATATGAAAATTATGAAAACAATCATTTTGGCCATTACATTGCGAACGTACATCTTATGAAAGTGATGACATTGAAGGTAGGAGCAATCCCTGGGTCAGATGCCAACTTGAAAGAAAAAAATCAGTTGAGTCAGCTAAGAGATGGGTAGTGAAGCACGGGTTGTGTGCATTTGTAATGTACCTCTGGCTGCCTTAGTGACCAATATGCATTTAATTCTTATTTATTTATTTATTTATTTATTTTATGAGCACGTTTACTGGGGGTTTACTATGTGCTGCACATTTTGAATTTGCAGAGCAACTAACAAGAACAAAGTGTGTACTTGCTACTGGGTAAGGAGGTGTTTTACTGTTGTAGTTGCTGATTTTTAAGGGCTATCCTGTCAGGTTTCCAGAAAATTTATTCTTAACCTTTGCTTCATGTCTTTGTCAAATTAGATGATTGAAGAAATGACCTATGAGTTTCCTATTTCTCTAAATGTGGCAAGGCTGGGACTAATTCCTACTAAAGGCCTAACAGTTTGTTCCTTGAATATCTTTAAAAACAGGAGAAATTCCTGACAGAGATTTTAGATTCTAAAAGTTGATCAGTATGTAAAAACATGAAGGTAATGGCTTTGCAGATTCCTTTTTAGTATATAACTCTTAAAAGGGGAGTTAGAATAACGATGAGCACCACTGGTGTAGTCTTCGTCAGAATTCCAGCCAGTGTTTGGAAACACATCCTTTACATCATCTGCATTTTATGCCTTGATTGGTTTGTAACATACCAATTCCCTCAGGTTTTAACTCCGCGTCTCATTGCATCCCTGTCTCTCTCTTCTAATGGCACTGAAAATTCTGATAAGGGAGGTAAAG
Organism: Felis catus; assembly: GCF_018350175.1. Taxonomy (NCBI): domain Eukaryota; kingdom Metazoa; phylum Chordata; class Mammalia; order Carnivora; family Felidae; genus Felis; species Felis catus. The sequence goes on along the minus strand of NC_058373.1, from coordinate 96,395,550 downwards.
CCTATCATATGCTGGCATAATCCTTTTATAGATTTAAATGCTGAGGAGTGCTTCTTCAACCACCCTGTGTAGACCCATTGCCTCCTTCTTAACTTTCTAAAGAGAGTTTACCTGACTTAAATTACCAGGTTGCATGAGCCAACCTAATTAGAAATTATTATTTGCACGAGAGGCGCTGAGAAATGAAGTGTGGAATTTACTGCGAGGAATTCATAATGACAGAGAGGAGAAGAAAGAGGGATGTTCAGAAAGTAACAAATGACTGACCTGGTAGCTCCACCATTTGTAACAGATCTCAGCGTTGCCTTTTTGTTCCTGTGCACCTACTTTTGGTAAGGCTTCCATGCAAAAAGAAATACGTGTGCAGTAGTTAGCTTTATACGGACCGAAGAGCCCAAGGTTTAATCTCAGTTGTGCACTGATGGAGTATAATTTGGAGATTCAGAGAGATGCATGAAATGCATCTAAATTTAGACTCTGGCACAATGGTGGTTGCTAGGAGCTCAAAGAGAAATCAAGGAACAAAGGGAGTGGCTTTTGAAGTGGTTGAACTCATTTACAGAAGCAGAAAGGCTGTACCTTGTGATGTGGACTCTGTGCTGCTGTGGACTATTAGGATGAATGACTAAAGGATAGAGGGGTAGCTTGGCAAAAATGTCATAAAAGCTAGAATTCCAGGAGAGGCAGAGAGGTGACTTTCATTACAACGAGTCAGGACTCAAGTATGAAAGTCACATTAACAATGCCTGAATCTCGTGTCTAATTTCCTGCCTATTGAGTCAAAAATTGTCTCCAGGTTTCACAGAATGATAAATGTAAGGTATTTTACTTGATCTTGTCCTTTTTAAAATCCGTATGCGTGATTTCGTTAGCCTCTATCCGTTTTCCTCTAATTCTGTTCTTTCTCTATGGATGCCATACTCGTTTCCTGAGACTTGCTTTGTTAGCAGTAAGCCGTTCTGCACAAATATTCAAGAAGGGCTAGGGGTAAAAAAGAGGAGATCGGCAGGAACAAAAAATTTTAAAAAAATAATGACAGGCTTGGTTTGAGCAGGAATCATCTTGACTGTGTAAAGCTTTTTAATTACTTAGTTCTTTTCTGCCAGCTCTTCCCAAGGTACTCTGGTGAATTCCTTCAGCCACTTAATTAGGCAGATCCAAATGGAATTCTACGGATGATGACAAATTTCAACTGGAATCAGCAGCTGAGTCGTCACATAGTGTCTCGGACTGTTGTCAGGCAAGAGTTCTTATAGATGTGATGCTCAAAAATCACTCATAAGACAAACAGTTGTCATGTCACAATCCCAGTGATGAAGCTAGGCAGAACACCCAGCACATTTGGAATAGGAAAGACGGTGTGGGTTTTTGTTTTCACTAATAATAATCTTCCATTCCACTAGGATTCCAGATTCTCTATTCACAGATTCCTAAGAATGTCTTTATTCAAAACAGGCAGATAACCTGCCAGAGAATATCCCTCCCTTCTTTCCTCGCAATCTGCTTCAAATTTATTTTAAAACTACATTGGTTTCCATACAATCAGGAAAGTTTCCTAATGAGAGGATCTCGCTTTTTTCCTAAGAAAACATTTTTTCCCTTTTTTTCTAACAAATTAATCAGCAGTCCAGTTTACCATGCTGGTTGACTTATTTATCTAGCTCATGTAGAATTCCATTGAATAGTCCACTAAATACAGACCCTCAAATAAGTCCTTTCTAGGTATATGCACTATTTGTACATGTCTGTGTTCTCTTATGTCGTGAGGTAAAGAATATCACTAACAGGACCAAATTTTCATACTCGAGGAATTACAGTGGAGTAAAGGCATCTCAGCCACCTTCAATCCTGTGGTCTAGAGACTCTCTACTGAATTCAGAGTGAAGGAAACAAGAGCTAAAAGTGAGGGCTCTGGACCATGTAACTAAAATCTGCATAATATGAAGGATGGGAGAAAAAAAAATTTTGCTTAAGGAAACAGAGGGAAAATAATGAAAGATGGGGACTAGGGAGTAAGTCAGACAAAAACCCAGAACAATGTGCCAGCTTGAGGACAGGGTGACACCAGAGGAGAGTAGTGATGCTTCATGAAGAGCTCCTGAGTCCCTGACATTTATAGAAGGAGTTAAAACCTGGACCAAGAGGCTACCTTTCAGGATTTTTTTTTTCTAATAAAACTTCTCCCATGGCTTCCATAATACCACTCAAATTTGTTTTGTTTAGTTGGTGGTTTTTCTAAGCTCCCCTATCAGTCTTCCTCCCTTTCACACTTCCTCCATCTGCATGTGGAATTGTGGTGCTCCCCTAGGTTCCTTGCCAAGCATCTGTTTCTGTTCACTGAATAAGACCTTTCCAGGTGAATGCATCTATTTCCAAGGTTATAACTACTATTATCTCTCGATCCTATCTTGAATTCAAACATCTCTTTGAATATTCAGCCCTGGTGTCCAAATGCCTTGTTCACAGCTTCATTTACATCCACAAATGTGTCTGAATCTGAAATCATCTCTCTTCACCACCAGATTGCTCCTCCCCTCTTATTCATCATGCTTGATAGCCTCTCATTGGCCATTAGTCCATGCTTTCTGCATTGGATCACTCTTCAAGTCTATGTGTTGTACTATATTTGCTTATATTTAACAGAGGCCCAGAGAGGGGAAGGCCTTGCCCAGGATTACATAGCAGGAAAGGAGGTGGCTGATAAATGGTACAGTGAAATCAAGAACTACAACTCCCAACAGCCTGGTTTCGCCTCTGGGACTGGACACTTCACAATAATGGAATGGAAGAATACAAAGAAGATGGGTGTGAGGAAGGCATCTGCAAGTGATGGGTCTTCCTTCATGGTGGCGGGATACCTCCCAGCAGGGAATGTCATCAAACAGGGCTTCTTTGAAGAAAATGTCCTGCCTCCAAAGAAGTAATTCATTCAATGTAATGGGAAGGTGTCAGTCTTAGTGTGGATACGAAGTGCCTAGAACACCAAAAACTCAGCGGTGTGTCTGTCCCTGTGAGTGTATGTGCTTGTGTTCGTGATGCATGTGAGTATCTCTTGCACACACACTTGGATATACAGTTCTGCATGAATTTATTCTTATCAAAGGAAGGAGCATATGAAATGTTTACCCTAATGGTTACCTAGACCACAATTATTTGGACTTTAGGGGAAAAACTCAATTTTAAAACTTTGTTTTAAAGCAAACTTCTTTTTTACATTTCTTATAATATCTATCCCTGGTCTTTTTCTATTCCACATGTTTGTAATGCTTAGAAGTGAAATTCATTTTGTGTGATCTTCTTGCATTATAATCTACTTTTGGCAGATATTTAAGAATATTAGACTCTCATTTAAATGAAACATTAAAAAAAACCTTTTATTAAAACCTATTTTGCACCAGATGCTGACCCAGGATCGATGGATATAGAGTTACACAAGAGAGTAAGGAATTCTCATGAAGTTGTTAATCTAGCTGGGAGACACACAACTAACAAGAAAGCAAATAAATAAACATTAAGTTTATTATTTAATTCTGATTATTTAAATCAGAGCTCATGTTAAATACTATGAAGACTATAACCAGGCTGACAAGATAAAGAATAATGGAGGATACATATTTTACACATTGTACGAGGAAGGTTTCTTCAAACCAGGAACTGAAGGATATAAGGGAATAAGTCCATTGGAAAAAGAGTGTTCCAGGTTAAATTTAGGACAGAAAGTTTCAATCCCTCAAAAATGGTAAGTTCATTCTGTAGTCTGTTGGAAAGCCAGTGAAGTTGAAGTATATTGAATAAGTGGCTTGAGATGTGTTTATCAGCTGGCATTCATTGAGTGCTTTGTGTAACCTAATTATTGTGCTAGAATTTGAAGTGGATTATCACATTTTACACTCATATTTACTTTATGATTTTTATCCTTATTTTGGGAATTAGGAAACTGAGTCACAAGGAGGTTAAGTAACGTACGCACATACTAATTGGTGAACTGAGACTGAAACATTAGACAAGCTCACTCTTTTGACACTGTGTTACATTGCCATCTATTGTCACTTAGGAGCCAGATTTTGCAGAGACTTCAAGTGCATGATAAGGAATTTGGATTTTATTTTTACTGGAATTGAAAAGATGCTGATGGTTCTTAATAAGGGACACAAGTCTTATTCTCTGAGATGCTCCAATTTCCTCTCCACCGACAAGTTCTCAATTCACACCTTCTTTCTCCAGGTCATTGCATCAGTGTCCAGGGTTAGCTGAGTCAATCCACACTCCACACCACCATCAGATTTTAATACACATGAAATCCAAACCAAATCAAGCCCAACCCTGCCAAAAGGTTTTGCACAGCTATCACAGCCTTCAATAATGACTCCTCAGGACAGCTCATATTGTGTGTGCTTCATGATCTGTCTTCTGCTTCTCTTCCCAGTCTCACTCCAGCCATGTTGTGATTTCTGTCTTGCGCTCCCACCACACTGAATCTCTTAAGAGTCCCTGAATGTGTTCTTCTCTGTCTCTGCAGAGCAGGGAAGAGGCCCTTGCAGGTAAGCATTGCAGTAATTTTGCTGAAATCAACTCCGTTTCCATTTCTACTGTTACATATGTTCCTCCCTCTGGAAAACACATGCTCTTTCCTGACTTGTCAACATCTCCTTACCACCACCACACCCTACCCTCACTGTACCGTTTTGGGGAGCTAATTACATCTGCCACTCACTTTTAAAAGCTCAACTTTGGAGTCACATGCCCTGGAAAGCCATCCTCCCATAATACCCTCTGCATACACGTATCCTAGCGCTGGTATAAAGCATTTGAGTTGTTGTTTGCTTGTCTCTCTCTCCAATATTATGACTGTTTTGAATTTAAGGATTTAGTCCTATTCACATAATCTAATGCCTGGAACATGACATGAGTTTTAATAATAATTTGCTGTATGGATGATAAAGAGAATGGATAAATGAACTGCAATAATTCAAAAAGTCAGGCCAAAAAGGAATGAATGGAGACCAGGAGCTGCATGATTTATTTTTCAGGGACCGTATGCCATTTCAATTGACTGACACCTACAAACTCTCATCCTACTATTTAAGATCCACCAAGCAAAACAAGCTAGTACTTATTATCTGAATCAATTAGTGTATAATGTTTAAATACCTCTGTTAGATGCAGATATGATGCTTGGGTCATATAATCTATATAGTATATAATCTATTAATTTGAGGAGAAAGGATATTGATAAAAAAGTATAATACTGATGTAGAGTATTTTATAGCATACATAACTCTCTAATAACAATGTTTTTATATATTCCCAGAAATCCTATGATGTGTGACTTGTGTATTATTTGCAATCACCATTTTAGAGATTAGATGATAGAGGTTCTGAGAGATTGCAAATCTCCTGGAAATTCAGTAGCCAGGTAGTTCAGGGGCAAAGACTAAATTGAATACAGATTTCTCCAAATCTAAATAATGTAACTTATTTAATGTTAAAGTGATACATTTAATGATCACATCTGAAAATATTTACTTGAAAACAATTTTTTTTGAAAAAAATCTCCAAACATCTAGTTTAAGAGGAATAAAGCCTACAATAAGGCATTACTTTTTATTTGCAAGTTGAATACAAGCTCTAAAGTTTGGACTTTGGAAACTCTTTGAACTTTTAACATATCAGCCTTGCTACAAAGGCTTAAAATCTCTGAGCTTTTTTCTGAGTCTGAAGCACAGTTTTTGTCCTGAGAATACTCATGTATTCCGCAGCATATTGTCATTCCCTGGCCTAGAAAACACACATATCATTACCTTTATCCTCTCAGCATAAAGCAAATTTTAGATAATTCATTTCTAGGCCAGAGTTAAGAGTTTTACATGTATTTGTGATGTTGTTTTGTGCTGTGACCATGAAAAATTATGGTGCTCTGATTTGTGATTAACTTTTAACTTCATTTTCTAGCAAAAGAGAGACTACAGAGAAGAACACCCACGGCCGTTTGTCAGGTTTATAGAAAAACATCCCTGAAGAACAGGACATGTTTAGTTATTTAAGGAGAAATGTAAATTTCAGGAAGGCAGAGTAATTAAACGCTTTTCAATGATTTAAGTCCCATTCATTATAGAATTATATACTTTGCAGAAACATTTAAGAAAAATTTCCAATAAAATAAACATGTCCAATTTCCATCAACTTAAGGAAGGCATAGGGGCAACAATAAAAAAGGTTTTCAAAAAAAAAAGTCTTTGGCTGAGAATACCCTCCAGCAAACACTGCTTGAGCTGTCAGCTTAAGGAGGCTGGAGAGGCGGACACAGCCTTCCAGAATGGGGTGAAGATCAGGCCAAGATATCCTGGCTCTGAGACTAGATCTGTTACACACCCCATCATCACCTTGGAGCAGTGGTGCTGACCCACCCATCACTATCAACAATTTCTTCCAAAGATTCATCAGACAATTATCAGTTCAGGAACACTTACGGACTGATCTCACCTAATAATTACTATGTGGCCAATAATGGCAACGTTCCTGGTCTTGAGGAGCTGACAATTTAGTGTTTTAACACTCCCCAATTCAGCAGCCAGGAAGATCAGTGGCAAAACCTAACTTGAACCTAGGTTTTTCAGATATAAATAATGTAATTCACATATTATTAAACTTATACTACCATAGATTTTGCAATCCCTTCTAGAAATACTTGCTTGGAAAAAGAACACTAGCCATATAGTATGGTTTTGAAGTAATATGGCCATTCGTAGGGTTGTGTACACACACAAATGATCAAAATGCAATGTGCTAAGTAGTCAAATTGATGTTTGCACAAAGTGATAATGGAAACAAGCACAGAGAAAGCGATCCAAACATAGCCTCGAGGAAATGGAGGTTCTAGGAAGAAGTAATGTTAAAATTAAGAAGGATTAAGAGAAATTAGCCAGATGTTAAGGACAAGAGACTCCATTCCCAGTAGAGACAGCAATACATAACAAAATATTGATCTGAGACAGAGAATGGAGAGTTGTAGAAAATGAGGTGGTTCAGTACGAACACAGCACTGAGTGAATGGAAAGGAATGTAGGAGATAATGTTGGAAAGATGGAGAAGTGGCTGAAAATACAGAAAGTTATACATCATCTTACAAAATTTATATTTTATCCTCAATGCTGTAGATAGTTATTACTGGATTACAAGCAAGAGGATGAGTGTCATGGTCAGATTCATATTTTCTGTTTTATACAGTTGAGGCACTCTGGAGAATGAATTTTAGAAGGACAGAGAAGCAGGCTAACACAATTGTCCTAGTGAGAAAATTCTGAGTGACTAACATCAACACTGTAGAGATGAGAAAGAGACTAATTTAATAAATATTTTGAAAGTATACATGGAATAGAATAGACAATAGGCGATAAAGTAGTAAGTGATACAAAGGATATCTAATCAATGATAAAGAAGAAGAGGTCTAGAATGACATAGTTGATTTGTAACTTAGGCATGGAGCGATTGGTGATAAAAATAATCAACTTAGAGAATAAAGTATAAAGATCATGTTTGGAAAAGGAAGATGGACTTTTGGCTTCATACAAGTTGTACTTACAATGACTGTGGCACATCTGTGTGGAAATACCAAGGGGTATTAGTAAATAAGGATCTGGGGCACCTGGGTGGCTCAGTCCCTTGAGCGCCTGACTTCAGCTCAAGTCATAATCTCATGGTTGTTTAAACCCCGTGTCAGTCTTTGCGCTGACAGCACAGAGCCTGCTTTGGATTTTGTCTCCGTCTCTCTCTGCCCCTCACCTGCTCACACTCACTCTCTCTCTCTCTTTCAAAAATAAATAAACATTAAAAAATAATAAGAAAGAAAGAAAGAAAGAAAGAAAGAAAGAAAGAAAGAAAGAAAGAAAGAAAGAAAGAAAGAAAAGAAAGGAAGAAAGATCTGGAACTCAAGAGTGGAGTCTATATTAAAGATATGTTTTATAGTTTAAACAAAAAAGTGAGAGTTGAAACAACTACTGTGAATAATATTGTCTAAAGAAAATCTGAAAAGTGAAGAGAGATAAAGGTTTTAATGAGTTCAGCTTATCAATTCTTCTTTCATGGATCATGCCTTTGGTATGGTATTTAAAAAGTCATCATCAAACCAAAGACATCTAGAATTTTCCTTTGTTATCTTTTCAATGAAGAGTTTTACACTTAGGCTTATGAATTTACACTTAGGCTTATGAATGAAGAATTTTACACTTAAGCTTATGATACATTTTGAGTTAATTTCTGTGAAGGTTGTAAGGTCTCTGTCTAAATTCATTTTCTGCATGTGGATGTCTAGTTGTTCCAGTGCCATATGTTAAAAGACTGTCTTTGCTCTATTGTCAAAATTTTGTTTAAAATATCTGCTTTGCAAAAGACACTGTCAAGAGAATAGAAGTACAAGCCATAGACTTGGAGAAATATTTGCAAAATACACATTTGAAAAGGGACTGTTATCCAAAAATTACAAAGAAATCTTAGAAGTCAACAATGAGAAAACAGACAATACAATGAAAAAACAGGTCAAAGACCTTAACAGACACCCCATTGAAGAGGATATACAGATAGCAAATAAGCATATGAAAAGATGCTTCATCTCATATGTTATTGGAATATGCAAATGAAAACAACCATGAGATACTACCACACACCTAATAGAATGGCCATATTCCAGGACACTGACAATACCAAATGCTGGGACAGATGTGGAGCAACAGAGCTCTCATTTACTCCTGATGGGAATGCAAAATAGTACAGACGTTATGGAAGATAGTTTGGTGGTTTCTTACAAAACTGAACATATTCTTATCATACAATTTAGGTATAGCGCTCCTTGATATATACACACAGGAGTTGAAGATTGTGGCCATACAAAAACCTGCATATGGGTATTTATAGCAGTTTTGTTCATAACTGCCAAAAGCTGAAAGCAGCTAAGATGCCCTTCAGTAGATAAATGGATAAATAAAATGTAGGACATCAATATAAAGAAATATTATTCAGTACTAAAAGAGAACTGAGCTATTAAGTCACAAAAAGACATGGGGGAAATTTAACGCATAAGACTAACTGAAAACAGTCAGTCTGAAAGACTATATACTATAGGATTCTAGCTATATGATACTCTGAAAAATGGCAAAACTATGTAGACATTAAAAAGATCTGGTTTCCAGGGACCGGAAGGGAGAAGGTGATGAATAGGTGGAGCACAGAGGTTTTTTAGAGCAGTGAAATTATTCTATATGATACTATAATGGTGGATACATGTCACTATACAATTCTCCAAACCCATAGAATGTATACCACTAAGAGTAGCCATGATGTAAACTATGGAATTTGGGTGATAATGATGAGTCAATGTAGGTTCATCAGTTGGAACAAATGTACCACTCTGGTGGGGGGATGTTGATAAGGGAGGCTATGCACATATGGGCAGGAAGTAAATGAGAAACTTCAGTACCCTCTGCTCAGTTTTGCTATGAAACTAAATATGCTGTAAAAATAAAATTTATTAAAATTATTTAATTTGGAGATGTTGATTATAGTAGTCTATATATGTAATTAGTTTAATTTATAAATTCTGTTTAGCCTCTTTGTAATGTTAATTTTAGTTTGGTTAGTTACTAAAAATATATATATATATATATTTAAAATCTTTCAGTATACTTCTGCATTTTTATTTGTCCTTGATTTTCTGTGCATTTTTTCCTTTATATATTCTGAAACTGTATTATATGGTACATATCAACTGGATGGATACTTGATATGATGTGTCACCTTACAATTGTCATATCATCCTGGTAGATGACTCTTTTCTGATTATGAAATAGCTCTCTCTACCTACAAGTAATTTCTTTAAATTACAATTTTTGTTATAGTAGTATAGCTTTTATACATTTTATTTAGTTAACACTTAAATGGCATGACTTTTCCATCTGTTTACTTTTAACCTTTTAGTGTACATATGTGTGTGCGTATATATATAAATATATATACATATATATATTTAAATTTATTTATTTATTTTGAGAGAGAGAGAGAGAGAGAGAGAGAGAGAGAGAGAGAGAGAATCCCAAGCAGGCTCCGTACTCAGCAGTGCAGAGCCTGGAGGGGCTTGATCCCACAACCAATGAAGTCATCACCTGAGCTAGTATCAAGAGTCAGACACATAACCAGCTGAGCTACCCAGGCACTCCAAGTGTACTTATATTTAAGGTATGCTTCCTGTAAGCAGCATATGTTTGGAATAGATTTTGTCTATTTCTTGCTTGACAATTGCTGTCCTTTAATTTGAATTATTTATTCAATGTAATTTTAACACAGTTACTGATATATATCATTTTAAATTTGGTTCCCATTTGTTCCACTTTTATTTTCCTTTTACTTTCCTTCCTTCCTTTGAATCCAATTGGAATTAGTCTCATTCCAATAATTGGAAAATGATCCCAGTTTTCTCCTCTGATTGTCGATTCTTTATCACTTTCCGAGGAAACGTTGGCAGCCCTACATCCCAGACAAAGAATGGTCTTTAGAACAATAACTCTACTTATTCCTTTCCCAACTTTTGTGCATTGTTGCAGAGGATTTTAATTTTATGTTTATTTTAACTTTCTCTACTGTTTTGAAAAATATACTCAATTTGAATTTATATTTTGTCACATATCTGCCCTTTGGGTTTACATTTATTCTTTCCTGAATTCTCTACTACAACTTGTTATCATTTCCTTTGCATTAAAAACATTTTGTGATATTTCCATGTTAATCAGGTCATGCTGAATTATCTGAGTTTTTGTTTGTTTAAAAATTTAAATTCGTCTTTGTTTTTAAGCAATATTTTTGCTTGGTATAAAATTCTAATTTTGCAGTCAATTACTTTTACCATTTGAAGATATCATTTTATTGTTTTCTGATTTCTATTATTTTTATTGATATGCAATCTGTAAGACTCCTTTGAAAGCAACATGCCTTTTAACATTTTCTCTTGGTCTTTAATTCTTCAGCTTTATGATCTTTCTATGTGTCACTTTATTTGTATTTGTCCTGCTTGGAATTTGCAGCATTTCTTGAGGCTCCAACTAGATGTCTTTCAACAGTTCTGAAAGCTCAGCAATTATCTTTCAAGTGTTACCACTTTCTTTGTTCCTTTTGCACTCTAATTATATTTGTGTGTTAACTCGTTCTACCATTTCACAAAGCGAATGTTTTCCAGAACCTTTTCTATTATTTTCCATCATGCTTTCTGTTATTGAGTGTGGGTACTTTTCTTTGGTCTACCTTCCAATTCTCTAATTATCTTCAATGTATATAATGTGGTTACTTGAGAATATCCATTTTATTCTTGACATAGTTTCCAGTCCTTGTCTGAAAATTATCCATTTTTGTCCTTTAAGTTCATGATAAAATTAATTATCATTTTGTGTGTGTGTGTATGTGTGCGCACTACTGTTATTTGGTTGCTGTGTCAGTTTCTGTTGTCTATTTCCTCTCCTTTTTTCCTCTTTTGTCAATTTTATAAGGTTGGTTGCTACATATAAAAATGCAAAGGTAATAATGAGTATCTAGATTTTTTTTCGTGGCAGCATTTTCTTTTGTGCTTTTTAGACAGTTAAAACAGAAGTTGTTCATACTAATGCATTCAAGGATTGAGGTTGCTTAAAACCCTGCACTTAGTTGCACATATTATGACATCTTCTGTAATGGAAAGAAAACAGAAAAATGGACATTACCTTCGGTAACCACTTTTCTACAGCTGCTTTTTGCTTAAGTTTAATTGGAAAAAAAAATAAGAAGTTTCCTATATAGGATTTTTGATTTTACAAATTAGGTAAAAACTTATATAGGATTTTTTTGGTAAAAACGGTCGATATGTAATTGTAGTTTGACCAAGTAAACACTTTATAAATGTAACATATCTATGTTAAGATATTTTGACAATAATTTGAATTAAAGTTATGTTTAACTTTTTTCCTCAATATTTATAAACCAAAATGTTTAATATCTCATAAAGACCTGAAAAAAAATGTTCACAATTATTTTAATGATACTACTAACATTCCTTACAGGGAAGATAGGGAAATGAATAAAAGATACATTTTGCCTCCAATATCTTATTTCTTCTCATTTCAGGTTTTCTTTTTTAAAGTTTATCCATTTATTTTGAGAGAGAGAGAGAGAGAGAGAGAGAGAGAGAGAGAGAGAGAGAGAGAATCACAGGCAGGCTCTGTGCTGTCAGCCCAATGCAGGTCTTGAACTCATGAACCGTGAGATTATAACCTGAGCTGAAATCAAGAGTTGAATGCTTAAGTGACTGAGCCACTCATTTCAGTTTTTATGTACAACTTTATAAAGCAATACTCCCAGGAGCCTAGAATTGATGAATAAAGTGGAAGAAGAAGAAGGAGGAGGAGGAAAACAAAGAGGGAGAAGGAGGAGAAATTCCTGTGTCAAAGCAAAGACATGAAAATAATAAATAAGACTACAACTGAGACTCTGTGTTTTCCAGTTTGGGAAACAATTAAGTCCATGCTGGATGTTAACCCTGAAATAACTCTGGATGGATCATATACATAAGGACAAGTGGAATTCTATATCTTAATCTTCACATTTGCTTCTGAAAGAAGTATGATTCAAAGTGAATGAGAAATTTCCACAGTGTCTGAATTGGAAGGATAAAAAAGTTGATGTATAAGAGAGTTCATACTCAGGGGAGATCATAATAGTTTATCCTGCACTGTGCTGATGGAAGTTTCAACTTTTGAGAACTACTTAAACCTTTAAAGGATATTATGACATGCTAATTTTAGAGTGATTTAGTGTGGTTTCAAAATTCTTCTAAAATAGCTTTGAAAAAAATTCCTGGAAGCCATACTCCTTCTGTGGTCCCACGGTCATTTGCAGATGACATACACTATCTCTGAAGTGACTAATCAGCTAGAAACAAATACATACGATCTTTAAAAATTATTCTAAATTAACTAAAATGTTAGTCCACTCTGAGAGAGGAATGCAGACATGAGATTTCAGTATCATTTCTTCTACAATCTATTTACACGGTAGTAAATCAAGAATTTGTTAGTTCACAAAAGTAATCTGAGGTCAGGGTCTAGATTCAATGTAAATGTGAATTGCTTCAGACACTAAAAATAAGCACTATAGAGAAAGTAATTAAGCTAATGCCAGGTTTTGTCAGTAGGCTGAGAGGATGAGGTTTCTACGGGGAGCTGGGACAGTAGTTACGAACACCTTAGGGAACAAACCGATTTATCCAGTGTGCAACACTAGGGATGGCATATAGTAGGATCTCCGTACAAGTTCAGTGAATGTATGAATGAATGATACTATCCTGGATCCCAAATGAAGCTCAAATAGGTTCCCAGATTATTGCTTTTTAAATGGTTTTATTTGGGATAATATCTTAGACAAGGGATTTCATTTGAACCCCAAGATCTTTTTTAATCCTTTTTCTAAAGTTTACATTTTCCATATTCAATACAAAGGCTTTACAAAATTCTTGCTTGTAGAAATGCTTTTAAGTGGCCTCTCCTGGGTATATTTACTATTATTCTTTTCGAATTGTATAAGCCTTCAGTATTCAAATTATCATCTGTAATGACTAGTGAAGGTGAGCAAAATCATTGAGTGAGGCACTTGTTTATTGCTATCAGAGAAATTTCCCCCATAGTTTTAAGAAGTTATAATTTTTTTTTCCCAAATTAAGTACAGCAGACTAGCTGTTTTTACTATGGACTATTTTTTTGAATATGGGTCAAAAGCATGCACATCAAGTTACCTCTAATGCAGAATTAAAATGCCTGAAAGGTGCACAAAATACTCATGCATAAATCATTAGTAAGATGATGGCAATTAGCCCAGCTGGCACCAAAAGGACCACAGGTATGGCCGATGGATGACATGTCTTGATTTTATCTTTATCAAAAAAGTATGAAAGACAGGTATGGAACACTTTCCAAACCTGATCAGGTAGACATGCTTACAAAAACCTGTCTAGTAGATGAACATTAAATCTAACTGTTCTGAAAATAGTAGAGGACATGCACTGAAATTAAAAATCTTCTGATAAATTTTGGTAGATACTTTATTTGCCAAATATTACACATTAGAGATTGCATGAAAGGTGAGATTTTGCTACTTCTAAAAGAGTGACCTTTAATAATTTAACTGGGAGAATATGCATATTTATTTTTCCTGCTCAATCAATTGCTTATTATTCATGTAGGAATGATTTTTTTTCTCTAACCTCCCAAATCCAATCCAATAGCAAATTCTGTCAGCTTTTCCTCCAGATTCTATACAGAGGCCAAATACTTCTCAACACCTCCATCACTGTCACCAACCTGGTCCAATCCACGCTATTTCTCTTCTGGACTTTGCTATCACCTCCTAATTGGCCTTACTTCCTCCATTTTTGTCCTCAGCTTGCCACCAGTCTTCTCTCCATTCTTCAGCCAGAGTAATTTCTGTAAAGTAAGTTAGATCATAATATTCCCTGCTTAATTTCCTCCAATGGCTTTCTATCACACTCATGTATGATCCGAAGTTCTACCCACAGCATATGGCCCAGGACAACTCTGAGCTCATTCCCACCACTTCCCCTCTTTCACTTTGATTTAGCGTCCCTGACTCCCTTGTGTTCCTCAAAAGCAGCAGGGAAATTTCAACCTGAGACCTTGTCCCTCTGCCTAACAGATCATTCTCCATTTGTCAAAGATAAAGCCAGACACAATAGTTCTGAGGATAGATGCTATTCAGTGATGACTATTGCTATAGGGAAGAGGGTCCAGTGTGAACTGAGCTCAGCTTCATGAAACAAAAGGCAGGAGACTTTTTAAAGGCTGAGGTATGCTGAGGCAAAGGCACTCAGGGTAACAAAAGGTGTTGGGTCCCTGTGACTAAGCCATATGGCTTTGTTAGTTGGAGTTTATCCAGAGGAGACACAAATGGCCGTACCTTCATAACTGGAGGCAAGTGTTGCAAGTTAAAGCCAGGCATCTACCAAAGTTGGGTCCTTTCCCTCCCGCAAAGACTAGGAGCAGAATGTGGAGAATTACCTCCTGGAATGTTTGCACTTCAAAGAGACACTAGTTCTCAGATCCTTAAGAATACAGTTCTGGGTGGTAGGAGATTTACATCTCTAGGAGGCAGAGAAAGGATTTATAGTTGCAAGCTTTCTAAAGTAACTGCTTTGAGAAGGAGTTCCAGGGCCTAACTTCCTATCACCAGGTTGTGGTTGGAAGAAACAGTAAATTCTACTGATATAATATAAAAAGATTATACATAGCATATATGAATATATATTTATGTATTGTATTTCATCTTACATTAATATGTAAATTCCATAAAGGGCTTTAAATTTTGTACTTAGAATCCCCCCATGCCTACCATTGTTCTTGGCACATGACTTGGTAGATATTCGCTGATAAAAAAATTATCATTTTAAACTTTCTTTTAAATGTTGATTTTATTTTTTATTTATTTATTTTGAGACAGAGAGTGAGCAGGGGAGGGGCAGAGAGAGAGAGAGAGAATGAATCCCAAGCAGGCTCTGCACTACCAGCATGGAGACTGATGCGGGGCTTGAACTCACAAACTGTGAGATCATGACCTGAGCCAAAATCAAGAGTCAGACACTTAACAGACTGACCCATACAGTCACCCTCCAAAATTATTATTTTTAAACATTTATTTAGAACCGTGTATATAGCACTGTGATTCTTACTTGGAATCTAAAGATAAGTTAGATAGTTCCAGACATTAAACAACTCCTGGTTTAGTGGAAGAAATAGACATGAGCACAAATTATTACACAATAGTGGGATGCTTGGGTGGCTTAGTCCGTTAAGCATCCAACTTCAGCTCAGGTCATGATCTTGCCATCCAAGAGTTCCAGCCCCGCATTGGGGTCTGTGTTGACAGCTCAGAGCCTGGAGCCTGCTTCGGATTCTGTGTTTCCCTCTCTCTCTGCCCCTCCCCCACTTACACTCTGTCTCTCTCTGCCTCTTAACAATGAATAAACATTAAGTTTTTTTTTTAAATAATACACAATAGTGAACTACTTGCTGAAAATTAATTAAGTACAAAATACTACTGGGATCCTGAAATCTGAGCAACAATCTATTGGGGAGAAGTAATATATCAAGAAAAAAATCTAACCAAGATTTGATTATTTGATTAGAGTCTTGAAGGAAGAGAGAAAATGTATTTGAATATATTTCCAATAAAATTGGTGTATTCAAAATGCTGTATTGATGATTTGTGAGTACAGACATTTTATTTTTCCTGTTAAGAAGAGGTCTTCCTATGGAAATTTGACAGCTAGTAGCACAGTAGAATTACTGACTTAAATCTTATTCTCAGTGCAGTTTTGTTTCCATTTCTCCACCTTATCACAAGGACCTGACATTTCATTAAGGTACATGACTCATTTCTGGTAAGCCTTGGGGTTATCCAAGGTTACACAATTCTTTCCTTTTTTTTTTTTTTCCCAAATCACTACATGACAGGGTCTAAGGAAGATGACTGTCATATTGCCACTAGCATGCATGACTAAAGGAAGAGAATCTATTCACGGCCCAAGTTCCTAGTATAATTTCATCTCTATCCCTCATGGTACAGTACCACTTGCTACTTAAAAAAATCATAATGCACTTTAATATTAAATATTAATATTAAATGCACTTAAATATAAATTCATAGAAAGTCATTACCCTGACATGCAATGAACCAAAAGGATAGTATTTTAAACGGATTCATAGATAGGGACTTAAAATCATACATATTTATAAGGTTTATAAGGTTTTTTTTTGTTTTTTGTTTTTTGTTTTTAGGAAGAGAGAGAGAGGATGAGCAGAGGGGAGAGGAAGAGAGAGAGAGCGAATCTCAAGCAAGCCTCGTGCTCAGCATGGAGTCTGATGCGGGGATCAATCCCATGACCTGGGATCATGACCTGAGTAGAAATCAAGAGTTGGATGCTCAATTGACTGAGCCACCCAGGTGCCCCTATAAGGATTTCTTTTAATAGACTATATTATATTTATAGCACCAAAATAGCATTACTAGAGTCTTTTATTGGGAAAATGGAAATAGTCATTGCATAGAATAAAAGGCTATGATAATAGTCATTAAGATGGAATTCTGTCTACATTGGAGAATCAGTAAAGACACAATATTAATTATGGGTCAAATTTTCATTTTAGGCAGTGAACTACATGTGATTAGTTTGACTGAAGTAGTCAGTAGAATCTAGAGGGATGGATTTCCTTTTAACACATTTTAAATAAACAATCCTTGCAAATAGCATAAAATATCTCAAGTTAGTTATTTTCTCAGTGCTTACAAGATGATATAAATTATATATAGTGATACTCCATTTCGACATAGGCCATTAAGCCATTCTGATTATTAGAGTAATGTTGTCACAATTGTTTCAGTCATTGAATTTCAATCATAAACTTTGTTCAAACATAATTGATCATTAATGTTCTCACTTGCTGCAGGCTCACTGTAGCTTTTTAATACTTCAAAATCATCATCAGGAAGTGAGAGGTTAATCCCCTCTGCATTATAGTTGGTCATCCTTGAGGGAAGCTTCTTCAATCTAACGAAATGACAGTGAAGGCGAGTACAAAGAACAGTTGACTTAGGGTACGGGAGAGTTGGATTCTACAGTATAGATTTCAACACAATGCCAAATATTCTTTGTAGCTGACCAGTTATAAGTTTGGGAAACAATTTGCTTCATACCTGTATCAACTGGAAATAATGTGAACAAATGGGTTGAATTTTTATGAGGTGGTTTGTACTCCTCAAGAAAGAGAAAATCCTGGCATAAATTTAAAACACCAATCTTTCAAAGCAATTAGTTGCACTGGCCCCTGGAGTAAGAATATTCATGCATCATTATCAAACTAGACATTCAGAAGCTATTTAGTACTGCTATAAACATAAGTTATGCTGATTTCAATATACCCTAAGTCCTTTTGAATGAAACTGACTTGTGTTTCTTCAAATACTTGGATTCTTTTTTGTAAATCACAGCTTATAATTTTCTAACAATCAATTCTTAGAATTAGAAGGTATTTTAAATGCTTAATAAGTGTTGTCCAAGACTTACTGACCACTGGTAACTGATTTTTCAACTCCAACATACTAACAATGTATAAATATATCCTCAGTGAGCATTTTCACCGGGTTTTGTTCTATCTCTAAAAAGTCCTTTCTCTCTGAGCCTACAACTTTTTTGAGTGGGCCGTCAGCCCCATTTCCATCTTTATTGCTTAAATATCTGTATACCATTCTCTTAGGTATTTATACCTTTCCTTACTTAGCCGTTTTCTTACTAATAGATTATTATCTGTTTTATTCTCTTATAATAAGTGCACCATAAGTATCTTCTTGTATAATTTTCTTATTCCTGCATTTAAGATTGTTTCCTTAGAATAGATTGAATTTTACTGGGCCCAAGAGCTTTAAAGTTGTAAAGGCTTTTAAATATATACCACTAAATTGTTTTCCAAAAGGTTGTACGAGTGCTCATGACCAATGGAGGAGAGTGCCTATTTTACTGTACTCTCATTGTATTGTCAGAATTAAAGTGGTAAGAATATTGTCCACAAAATTAAACTAAACCAGTACAAAACAAAGGCTGATGACTTTGTTTATAAAGAAGTGATCCAGGGAAGCAAGAAAGGGTTTATACGATCTATTCAGGAGATTTGGGGTTAAACATAGGGCACTGTACATATGCATTTATCTTTGCTTCTTTCTGAAACCTAGCCAAGTGGGAGTAAAAAAATAAATATGGTTTAAACAAAAAAATAAAATAAAAAAGTCAGACAGGAGATGCCAACATGGTTTTAGAAGTTGGAAAGTAGATAAATGATGGAAAGGAATGCCAAAGGCAAGCAAGAGAGTTCTCAGTGGAAGGGTTCTTGCACTAGAGGACTAGGAATGGTAAAGGTAAAAAATGGAAAAGATAAACTACAATTCTTTGTAAGAATCTCAGGGCTCCTTCCCAATCTTTTACAGCCATACAGCTGTCTCTCTCACTCCCTGAAAAAGAATAAAGGTTTATTTGGTGACGGAATTGAACTAGAGGCTCTATACACAAGGACACCCAAGGCATAGCAGAAGAGGAAGAGAGGCTGGCATTTAAAAGAACAAATAAGGGAAAGTCTAAAGCCTCTTCTTACATAATACAAGGGAATTGTTAATGTCTTAAATTGGTAATTCAAAAAGTTGGAGAATAACCCTCTTATTTATAACTACATAGATAGGTATCAGAAAAAGTAAAAGAAAAATTTAGGGGAGAGGGATTTGGGAATTGGAAGAAGTGAGGAAAGTGTCAATTGTTTTTTGCTATAGACTTTTAAAAGGTACATGTATTATTTTGATTTTTAAAATCTGTGCAGAAAATAAAATATGGTAATAAGGCTACGCACCTGAATGAAAGGACTAGTGTTTATATTTTGGACAGCTCCTTACTCCTGGGTCCTAAGAGTAGGGAGAAGAACCATTTAAAGCAACAAGGTGCCTGGGCTACTGAAACTCATCTTTTCTGAGTCTGTTGTCTCTGATCTTAGCTCTCTCAAGTTGAGAAGCCAGTGAATTAACCAAGAAAGAGAGCATGAATATATTGGGACATAATGGATTACTTAATGCCAAAACCTACTAGATCATCGTTAAATAACAACTCAGTAATACATGGAATGAAAGTCTCTCTCTTTCTTAGGTATGCAGACTCAAGTTAACTGTTTTGTACATCACTCCTACTCTTCCTCACAAGCCCTCATTTTGGCCTGGCCTCATCAATGTTTTTCAAACAGCCTACCTAGAATAAGTGAGGTTCCTCCTCTCAATTTCATTTACTATCTTTGCACGCGGTTTTATTATTAGGTTATTTTAATAAGGTGAAGGTCCTATTTCCAGAGTAACCAGGAATGGTGTATGTGCAGAACGGCTTTAATTTTTAATTCTCATAATGCCCTAGAAGCTATTTTTTTTTCTTGAAATGACAAGAATACTAATCATTCTGCAATTCTGTCCATTTACTCTCTTATTTTTCTCTCTCTCCCCAAATTCTGAGCAACCTACACTGTTTATCAGAATATTATTAATTAAACCCATTCTGGCTCTATGAGAGAGCTTAGATGGTGTTCCAAATTTTTTATAAATAGATTCCATTTAAAAAAAATTCCCCCTCTAGACACTGAATTTGTCAGTTCACTCTATTTTTTAAAAAGGAAATAATTTATAAAAAATTAAAATGTTGTATTCTTTATTTCTGTCCCCAGTATTCTTACACACTCGAGTGTACATGAAAATTCACCTGTGGAGCTTATTAAAAATACGGGTTCCTGCTTCTCCACCTGCTTTTTGTTCAGGAGGCCTGGGGTAGAATCTAAGTGCCAGTATTTGTACCAAGTGCAAGTGGATTCAGAACCAGCTTCAGAAAAACACTAGTTGAAGCATGATTTTTCTTTTGTATGTGAGGAGATAACCTGGCATTTGCTATCCAGAAAATATTGCCACACCTAAGATATGCAATTTATATAGCATGAATATTTGGGGACAACAAACTCATGTGTGGATATGAAATACACACATTAGTTTCCAAATTATTGAAATATAAACTCATATTAAGAAGAAGATAATACCAGTATCTGGAAACTCTCTGAAATCCTCTAAAATGCAGAGGAAAACAAGGATTATCTGATGTTTATCAATCAAGTTAATATTTGCCTAACAAATGAAATATGATTGGGGATTTAAGAGAACCCAATATAACAGACTTTTAGAGATAACTCTCATTTTCATGAAAGTGATTAAGAGAAAAATAATACTGGTGCTAATTAAAGTTAAAGTAATTTGAAAGACACAAAATGGAAAGAATGCATCATATAAGTTAATTTTAATGATTAAGGATAATTTAGCATGCTTGTACTAATTGTGATGTTTTTTTATTCCTGGTTGAACATAGAGAATTTTTTTCCACATGTCTCACTTGATTTCTGTGTGTCTTGAAATATCTTAATCTTCTTACTTCTTTAAAAGCCAGTGAGCCTTTCTGGCTAAATTTATAAAAATGGAACAGAGTAATTTTGTTAATCTTGCCAGCTACCTCTTTTGTTCAAATGCCAGCAATCTATGAGGCAGCTTGGCTCAAATGACCAATACATTTGGTTCTTGGCTGATTAATTCTCCAGAGCACCCGGCATCTGTCCAGAGAGGGGATTGGAAATCTTCAGAGAGCCGTCTAAGCACTATGATTGGAGGTCAGCTTTACATATTATTGTCTCTGTTTGAAATCATATCAATTTCAGTCTTCAAACTGTAGGCATCTGGAATTTAGTATTGACTTTTATTCTGTTGATATAGGTGATTTGATTTTATGTTGCAAAATACGTATTAGACAAGGTTCTAAATTTTATAATTCAATTTCTTGTGACAAAGTTAATCACCTGATGGTAAGGGAAGGTAAGACTCAGCCAAATGCCAGAAAACGGTCTTCACCATGAAACAAAGGGGAAATGATATTAATTTTGCCTCTAAAGGGGATCTGAGGAATATTTCCTCAAGATGCTTGCCTCCAAGCTGGCACCAAAAGGTGTCTGGGGGCACCTGGGTGGCTCAGTCGGTTGGACATCTGACTCTTGATTTTGGCTCAGGTTATGATCTCAGGGTCATGGAATCAAGCCCTGTGTTGGGCTCTGCACTGACCACAGAGCCTGCTTGGGATTCTCACTCTCCCTCCCCCTTTACCCCACCCCCCATGGGCATGCACTTTCTTTCTCTCTCTGGCTCTTTCTCTATAAATAAAAATAAATAAATAAATAAATGAATGAATAAATAAATAAATAAATAAATAAATAAAAATTTTAAACTCTGCCTGAAGGCACGTCATCTGTCACATTCTTATCTTGAAGTGCATCTGTACTAGTGCATCCCAGTACTATAGAATGGTAGTTTCTATAAATGGGAGTTTCCCATTTTTTTATTGCTTTGGCTGCATACTCAACATTTTGATAAGCTATATTTTCATTACCATTGAATTCAAAGTATTTTCTCATGCCCTCATGATTGACTTTTCATTTCAAGCTTAGGTTAGTTAGAAGTGTTCTGATTCATACCATGCATACTTTCAGACCACAGTGCTATGAAGCTTGAAATCAACCACAAGAAAAAGTCTGGAAAACCTCCAAAAGCATGGAGGTTAAAGAACACCCAACTAAAGAATGAATGGGTCAACCAGGAAATTAGAGAAGAAATTAAGGAATATATGGAAACAAATGAAAATGAAAATACAACAATCCAAACACTTTGGGATGCAGCGAAGGCAGGCCTGAGAGGAAAATACATTGCAATCCAGGCCTATCTCAAGAAACAAGAAAAATCCCAAATACAAAATCTAACAGCACACCTAAAAGAAATAGAAGCAGAACAGCAAAGACAGCCTAAACCCAGCAGAAGAAGAGAAATAATAAAGATCAGAGCATAAATAAACAATATAGAATCTAAAAAAACGGTAGAGCAGATCAACGAAACCAAGAGTTGGTTTTTTGAAAAAATAAACAAAATTAACAAATCTCTAGCCAGTCATCTCAAAAAGAAAAGGGAGATGACCCAAATAGATAAAATCATGAATTAAAATGGAATTATTACAACCAATCCCTCAGAGATACAAGCAATTATCAGGGAATACTATGAAAAATTATATGCCAACAAACTGGACAACCTGAAAGAAATGGACAAATTCCTAAACACCCACACGCTTCCCAAACTCAATCAGGAGGAAATAGAAAACTTGAACAGACCCATAGCCAGTGAGGAAATTGAATCAGTCATCAAAAATCTCCCAACAAATAAGAGTCCAGGACCAGATGGCTTCCCAGGGGAGTTCTACCAGATGTTTAAAGCAGAGATAATACCTATCCTTCTCAAGCTATTCCAAGAAATAGAAAGGGAAGGAAAACTTCCAGACTCATTCTATGAAGCCAGTATTACTTTGATTCCTAAACCAGACAGAGACCCAGTAAAAAAAAAAAAGCAAAAATTCTCAATAAGATACTAGCAAATCGAATTCAACAGCATATAAAAAGAATTATTCACCATGGTCAAGTGGGATTCATTCCTGGGATGCAGGACTGGTTCAACATTCACAAATCAATCAATGTGATACATCACATTAATAAAAGAAAAGATAAGAACCATATGATCCTGTCAATCGATGCAGAAAAGGCCTTTGACAAAATTCAGCAACTTTTCTTAATAACAACCCTCGAGAAAGTTGGGATAGAAGGAACATACTTAAACATAATAAAGCCATTTATGAAAAGCCCACAGCTAACATCATCCTCAATGGGGAAAAACTGAGAGCTTTTTCCCTGAGATCAGGAACACGAGAGGGATGCCCACTCTCACCGCTGTTGTTTAACATAGTGTTGGAAGTTCTAGCATCAGCAATCAGACAACAAAAGGAAATCAAAGGCATCAAAACTGGCAAAGATGAAGTCAAGCTTTCACTTTTTGCAGATGACATGATATTATACATGGAAAATCCGACAGACTCCACCAAAAGTCTGCTAGAACTGATACATGAATTCAGCAAAGTTGCAGGATACAAAATTAATGTACAGAAATCAGTTGCATTCTTATACACTAACAATGAAGCAACAGAAAGACAAATAAAGAAACTGATCCCATTCATAATTGCACCAAGAAGCATAAAATACCTAGGAATAAATCTAACCAAAGATGTAAAAGATCTGTATGCTGAAAACTATAGAAAGCTTATGAAAGAAATTGAAGAAGATATAAAGAAATGGAAAAACATTCCATGCTCATGGATTGGAAGAATAAATATTGTCAAAATGTCAATACTACCCAAAGCTATCTACACATTCAATGCAATCCCAATCAAATTGCACCAGCATTCTTCTCGAAGCTAGAACAAGCAATCCCAAAATTTGTATGGAACCACAAAAGGCCCTGATAGCCAAAGTAATTTTGAAGAAGACCAAAGCAGGATGCATCACAATCCCAGACTTTAGCCTCTACTACAAAGCTGTAATCATCAAGACAGCATGGTGTTGGCACAAAAACAGACACATAGACCAATGGAATAAAATAGAAACCCCAGAACTAGACCCACAAAAGTATGGCCATCTAATCTTTGACAAAGCAGGAAAGAATATCCAATGGAAAGAAGATAGTCTCTTTAACAAATGGTGCTGGGAGAACTGGACAGCAACATGCAGAAGGATGAAACTAGACCACTTTCTTACACCATTCACAAAAACAAACTCAAAATGGGTAAAGGACCTGAATGTGAGACAGGAAACCATCAAAACCCTAGAGGAGAAAGCAGGAAAAAAACCTCTCTGTCCTCAGCCGCAGCAATTTCTTACTTGACACATCCCTAAGGGCCAGGGAATTAAAAGCAAAAATGAACTATTGGGACCTCATGAAGGTAAAAAGCTTCTGCACAGCAAAGGAAACAACCAACAAAACTAAAAGGCAACCAACGGAATGAAAAAGATATTTGCAAATGACACATCGGACAAAGGGCTAGTATCCAAAATCTATAAAGAGCTCACCAAACTCCATACCCGAAAAACAATAATACAGTGAAGAAGTGGGCAGAAAACATGAATAGACACTTCTCTAAAGACGACATCCAGGTGGCCAAAAGGCACATGAAAAGATGCTCAATGTTGCTCCTCATCAGGGAAATACAAATCAAAACCACACTCAGATACCACCTCATGCCAGTCAGAATGGCTAAAATGAACAAATCAGGAGACTATAGATGCTCGAGAGGATGTGGAGAAACGGGAACCCTCTTGCACTGTTGGTAGGAATGCAAACTGGTGCAGCTGCTCTGGAAAACAGTGTGGAGTTTCCTCAAAAAATTAAAAATAGACCTACCCTATGACCCACCAATAGCACTGCTAGGAATTTACCCAAGGGATATAGGAGTGTTGATGCACAGGGGCAGTTGTACCCAATGTTTATAGTAGCACTCTCAACAATAGCCAAATTATGGAAAGAGCCTAAATGTCCATCAACTGACAAATGGATAAAGAAATTGTGGTTTATATACACAGTGGAATACTACATGGCCACGAGAAAGAATGAAATATGGCCCTTTGTAGCAATGTGGATGGAACTGGAGAGTGTTATGTTAAGTGAAATAAGTCATACAGAGAAAGACAGATACCATATGTTTTCACTCTTATGTGGATCCTGAGAAACTTAACAGAAGTCCATGGGGGAGGGGAAGAAAAAAGAAAAGAGGTTAGAGAGGGAGAGAGCCAAAGCATAAGAGACTTAAAAACTGAGAACAAACTGAGGATTGATGGGGGGTGGGAGGGAGGGGAGGGTAGGTGATGGGTATTGAGGAGGCACCTTTTGGGATGAGCACTGGGTGTTGTATGGAAACCAATTTGACAATAAATTTCATATTAAAAAATAATAATAAATAAATAAATAAACATTAAACAATTGTTTAAATTACATATATAATATATACATATATGACTATATTAAAAGGTGTATCGTGCATAAAAAAAAACGAAGTATTCTGATTCATTTACACAAATGTGGATATTTTCTAGTTATTTTTACCTCATTGAGCCCTGATTTAATACCACAGTATTCACAGAACATACACTGTCCTATTTTCAACCTCTGGAATGTGTTGAGACATGATTAATAGTCCAGGATATTTTGATAAATGTTTTATGTTTTTAATAAATGTTTTTGATAAATGTTTTTGATAAATGTTTTATGTACACTTCTGCAATTTGTTGGATATACTCTCAATCAGGTCAAATTGGTTAATTATGATGTTTAAATGTGCTGTAACTGTCTCCTTTTTCTATAACTTACTAAGAGAAATGTTTAAAAATCTCCCACTTATGTTGTGGATTTACTGATTTCTTATTTTAGGTGTGTCACTTTTGGTTTATGTATTTTAAAGCTATATTATTAGCTTATATAAATTTATTAATGTTATATATTCCTACTAAGTTAACTATCATTATGAAATATCCCTATTTATCTCTGTTACTTTTATCCTTAAGTGTATTTGTGCTATAGTAATATTACATGTTAATATAAATTAAAAATATAATAATCTACAGTATATTAGTATAGCCAAACTAGCTTTGTTTTTACTTGCATAGCATGTTTACATAGACACATATATGTCTATGTGTGTATATATGTGTATATATATGGGTTGGAGTATAAAATCTTGCTCATTTTTTTCCTATTTACAGTATCTTTTATTTGCCCTTTTATTTACCTTTTCTTGATTTTTGTATTGATTAATTGTATATTTTTACTTATTTTAGTGTATCTCTTGTTATCTGATTTGTTATGGCTTTTTGTTTTTGTTGTTTTTAGAAAGAAAACACACACACACACACACACACACAAGTCAGGGAGGGGCAGAGAGTGAAAGAGGGCTAATCTTAATTATGACACTGGGATCATGACATGAGCTAAAACCAAGAGTCAGAGGCTCAATTGACTGAGCCATCCAGGTGCCCCTACTTGTTATGGCTTTAATTATCATTCTTTTCCTGGTTCCTTCAGAAATTACAAAAGGCATCCATAACTTATTACCATGTACCTTAAATTAGACTAAGTCCAGTATAATGTAAAACATTTTTTGTAACTCTATTTCACTCCTCTGGCAGATTTTCCTTTTTGTTACATATTTTACTGTCAGATATATTATCCACACCACAGTGCTTTGTTAACATTGTTGCTTTAAACAGTTGGTAGTCTTTCATATTCACTTTTCCTACATTTGCTTGTTGCTTCTTACACAGTACTTCCATTATTCTGCAGAGGATCACTTTCCTTCACCCTACTGAGTTTGTTTCCAAGAACTGAAACAATAACAAGAATTGTTATTTGTGGTCACTTCTGGGAAAGGAACTGCAGATAAACTTCTTACTTTATATCTTTCTCAGAAAGAATGGTTTTATAGATAGTTTTTGCTTTTGTCTGATATTTTCAGGTAAAATTATCACCCTTAAAGCCTAAAATATAAGAATTTGAATGTATTTGGTATACTAGCATTGCAAAAAATATTAGTATAATCTCTATTAGTATTATAAACCTTTTCTCCACCTGATTTCACAGGTGACAACCTATTCAAATGTTTAAAAAACGATAGGACAAATGTTTAAAAAACGAGGAATAATTGCGTTGGCCAATAGGAAGACATACCTCTTCTTCATGTATGTTTTTCCTCCCCATTAGAAAAATAAAAATATGTTAAGTAACTGTTAACAGTCTCCACAGTTGAACACAGTTGAGTGAGTTCCATATATCATATATTTTGGGGAGTTAGACAGGAAACAGTATAGATCCTCCATCAAACCCTGTATATTTAATAATCTTCTGGAAATTGCTTCAGACCGTGTGATTACAGAACTGTCAACACCATTCCCTTGAGAATGTGTCATAACTGAACTACAAGATAATTTTCTTTCATTTTTCCTCATCTAGGATGAACCATATGATTCCTAAAGAAACAAGGGTTCTTTGCCAAGGCCCAGTTTACTCGACAACTAGAAAACAAAATTGAATAAATTTCATTTTATTTTGATTTTGAATGCCTGCATTTCATAGTCTCTCCACCTGGAAGTCTCTCAAGTAACATGACCTCAAGAGACTGAAAGCGAACTCTCTTCTCCATCTTACCACAGTTTCATCGTGTTTTGTGATTTCTATGTGAAGAAAGCATTACTATCCACAATTTCCCAAGCTAGAAACCGTGGAGTCATCTTAGAGAGCCCTGATTCTTACTCCAACAGATCATCAAGTACTGTTTATTCATATACCCCTTGCATCTATCCCCTTGTTTTTATCCTGTTATTGTATTATTGAGCACTGCTTTGAGGGGGAAAATATATCCCACAGTCTTACCTATTGGCTCTGCTACAATTGTAGGAGTTGTAACTTTTGCAACCTGTTCTCTAATTGCAAATCCTTTTATTTATTCCTAATTGATCCCCTTTTCAAATCTCCATAGGGGCTATTTCAGATTTTCACTAGTTCTTGAATGCTTTCTTTCAATTTACATCTCTATTATCATGGGAAAAAGGTAGGCCTAAATCCGGTAGTTTATCTGGAAAC
Organism: Felis catus; assembly: GCF_018350175.1. Classification (NCBI taxonomy): domain Eukaryota; kingdom Metazoa; phylum Chordata; class Mammalia; order Carnivora; family Felidae; genus Felis; species Felis catus. The sequence continues at coordinate 96,367,368 of NC_058373.1, read as the reverse complement.
AAATGCAAATGTTTTAATTACATGGTGCAAGATCTTATGTGGTAAAAGATCTGAATGCAGAACACTCTGATCCCTCAAGAATTTAAAGATTGAAAATCAGTAGTTTGGAGAAAATACAGCACGCCTGCTAAATGTTATGTTTGCTTAATTAAATTAAGCCATTAGACCTTATTATATTAGAAAACTCAAAAACAGTTTAATGAAGTACTAATGTTTGAGCTTAACAAATTTTAATATAAAACCAAAGGGTCCTTTAAAAAGCAATAATTCCTGTTTAAGTATTAAAGAAAAAAGTCATTAAGAGTATGAAATTACTCTTGCTTCTGCTTTCATGCTGAACTCATCATGAAAATAAGGCTTAGTCAATAGCTTTGAAAAGAAAGGCTTAGAACTTACACAAAGACCACAAAACCACTTTGATTTTATAAGCTACGAAAATGGAGCCATTTCTCAGCCAGTGAGTACAACCGATTAATGATGATGGCCTCTTCAGATTAAAGTATTGACTCTAACATGTCACCAATGGCCCCTACAATTATAGCATTAACACTGACATTGAAGATATTTTTGATACTCTACAGATGACATGTAACAATGGCACTATGTCTCACTGTTTCCTGTTTCTCATTACAATGATTCTGACACTTGGCATAAATTACAGACATTTAACACTAGAGGCCTGAAGCTTAAATTTGGAGTTGTAAGCACTTAAAATCTTTATACCGGTAAGATATTTTGCTTGTAACTGGCTGCAGAATTGAGTTTGAGGATTTTAGAAGAATGGAATATGATCCAGTTAAAACTAGAAATTCCAGGGCGCCTGGGTGGCTCAGTCAGTTAGGCGGTCGACTTTAGCTCAGGTCATGATCTCGTGGTTCATGAGTTCGAGCCCCGCTTCGGGCTCTGTGCTGACAGCTCGGAGCCTGGAGCCTGTTTCAGATTCTGTGTCTCCCTCTCTCTCTGCCCTTCCCCCATTCATACTTTGTCTCTGTCTCAAAAATAAATAAACGTTAAAAAAAAATTAAAAAAAACAAAAAACTAGAAATTCCATCCTTGTACTGGTGTGAAATTTGAAATCTATATAAATGAAAAACAAGTGCACAAAAAATCCTTTCACATCCACTTCTGAGTGGGAAGAAATGTGCCTACAACTACATTACTATTATAATTATAGAGACTTGACAATTATTCAAAGTTACAGTTTAGAAATGCAGTCTGCAAATTTTAGGTAAACTGTAATCTTTAGGGGGGGATTTCAATGTGCTATTTTATGTCCATTGTCAGGCATTTTCCAATTTCAACTCATTTCCAGAGGTCTATGTAAACAATTGTCAAGACAGTGATATTAAGTGAGATTACGCTACGTGTTCCAGTGAGGGGTAGGGATGGGACAATTTAAAACACATGTGCCTTCATAAACTTCCTCAAAGCTTACTGTTTCTGTGAAGGGGGTTCCAGTTCAAGGTTTATTTTTATAAGAATGCACATGCATCTCTAATGTAGGTTTCCAGGGAAGACACAATTAGCCTTGGACACTTCTTTTTGAGGACTGTGCTACTAAAAGTCCCTGAGGCAACTTTCTTCTCTACCTTTGCTTTCCATCTGAGGTAGGACCCTGTTTCCTGTACTCTCCTCTCTTTCGAATTTACCCACTATACTCTCTCTTGAGGCACTAAAGCTTTTCTCTCAGAGACAATCATGGTCTGGTGCTTCTTTTCCCACATCCATGTCAGTTAGGGCATGACGGTCAGAAAGTTGTTCCCTAAATTTGTCTATCTCCTAACCCCCAGAATATGTGTATATGTAGTGTTACATGGCAAAAGAAACATTGCAGACGTGATTAAGGTTAAAAAATTTGAGGGGCGCCTGGGTGGCTCTGTCGGTTGAGCGTCCGACTTCAGCTCAGGTCACGATCTCACGGTTCATGAGTTCGAGCCCGCGTCAGGCTCTGGGCTGATGGCTCAGAGCCTGGAGCCTGCTTCCGATTCTGTGTCTCCCTCTCTCTCTCTGCCCCTCCCCCATTCATACTCTGTCTCTCTGTCTCAAAAATAAATAAACATTAAAAAAAATTAAAAAAAAAATTGAGATGGAGAGATTATTCAGGATTATCTGGGTGGGACTAATCTAATCATGCATGTCCTTAATAGTGGAAGATGAAAAAAGAAGAGTGGACCAGAGAGGTGTGATGACAGAAGGAGGGGAGATCTGAAGTGTGAGAGGCATTTGGTTTACCATTGCTGGTTTTGAAGGAGCAGTATGCGGGATTCACCCAAGGAATGTGGCTGGCCTTTAGGAGCTGGAAATGGACCTCTGCTGACCGTCAGTAAGAAAATGGGGCCTCAGAACTACAAATGCAAGGAATTGTGTTCTTCCAATAAACCAAATAGTCAAGGAAATGGATCCTTCCCTAGAGCCTCCAGAAAGAAATGGAGCCCTGTTCACAGTGATTTTAGCCCAGTGAGACCCACGTTGGGCTTCTGACCTACAGACTTCAAGATGATACATTTGTGTTGTTTAAGTCACTACTTAGGCAGTAATTTGTTACAACAGAAAACTAATACACAAGTTTCCCATACTGTTCCATTTATATTTAATAAAAAGAGTAATAACTAGGAGTTCTGGGGAAGATGGCAGAGTAGGAGGAATCTGGGCTCACCTAGGCCCATGGATATCACTAGATAACACCCACATCAATGTAAATAAACCAGAAAACAACATAAAGAGTGGCAGAACAGACTTTACATGGTTAAATGTAGAGAAGAGACCACATTGAAGAGTAGAAAAGGCAGAGATGGTCAAGAGACAAACACACCCATGGGTATATCCACAGGAGGGAGGGTCACCAGAGATATGGAGATGGAAGACAAGTGGATCCCCGTACGGGGCTCCCCAGGCATGGGAGGGCCCACACTGGGAAGATGAATCCCCACAACATTTGTCTTGTAAGGCCAGAGGGGCCTGGCTTCATGAGTTTTTTATAATCCGTGGTGCGCAACACCTGGAACTTTAAAAATCAGCAGGCTCAATTCTGGGAGAACCAAAGGGCTATAGGAAACTAAGTCCCCACCTTTAAAGAGCCAACACAACAAATAGCCTAGTTGAGATACAGCATAGAAGCAGCTGCTTGAGAAATACCTAGGATACTCAGGAAGCAGATTTATTTACTAATCTTAGAGTGTGAGAAGAGACTTCTCAAAGAACACAAGAGTTGGTGGGTACAATTTCCCACCTCTGCCTCCCTCCCCCCACCAGCCCCCGCCCCAGCCTAGATACATGGACACTTTTGGGAACCAGCACAGCGCCAACACTCTCCGCCTAGCTTGCTAACAGCACCCAGCCCCCTGGTGCTTCTGTGAATCTGTCTGCTCCAACAAGGCCTTATCAGGAGTTTTCTGAGGAGGCTACAGATTCCCTTGCACAGGGGACCTGCAGGTAACTTGCTGGCACTGCACACTCTACCCCTGTGATCTCCTGTGGACATGGCTTCTAATACACCTTTGGCAAATCCAACATGATGCCATGAGCCTGATCGTGTGCAAGCAGCCCTGATTGGGGCCAGCACCACACCAAAGGGATTCCTGCCTTGGGGAGAGGGGAAGATAACCACACACACACCAGTCTCACCACAGCCCAGCAGTGGGCTGCGGCAGACAACTGGTCTGACTTCAGGCCTTACCCACCAATGAAAGCTTCTCAGGGGATGACAAGAGGAGAGTGCCTCCAGTTCAGTGCTTCTGCAGCCCTGCCAAATGCCTGATCTGATTCAACTCAAGCTCAGGGTGGCCCCAGACTCACCCATGAGCAACACAGAAATCAAACTCCGCCTGCAACAGGCAAAGGGAACCATTGGAGACAATTGGACCGAAGGCAAACATGCCTCAACCACAATAGTAGGACATATGCAACACACTCAGAAGAGACCCCCTAAGGCCCCAGGTTCTGGTGAACTGAGGACGCTGTACTACAGGGCATCATAGGACCTCTTCATAAGGCCATTACTTTACTAAAATGTATATTACATTCATTTATAGTTGGATATTAAGCCAACCTTTGATTAATGGGTTGACTCCTGCTGGATCATGGTTTGTAATTCTTTCATATTAGATTTTAGTTTTTTGCTATATTTAGTTTTATAGTACTCTGAGGATTTTTTCACATATGTACTCTTAAGAAACATTAATTTTTAGTTTTTTTGGGGGGGGGATGATGTTTTGACATCAGAGTAATATTGAACTCATAGATTGAGTTTAAAAATGGACCCTCTTCATCTGTTTTTTTTTTTTTCTTTCTTAAATCCTTTAAGACATAATGGAAAAATCTTACAGGTACACATGGAAAAGTAAAATGTGATCACAGTTAAAAGTGAAGACAATCTAACTAGAGAGCTTTGATGCCTGTCAACTAATGCAGAAGCTAAATTTCTGAATGTGATAAGTTGCAGGGCTGAAAGGAATGGTAATTAGTATTTCTCTCCTTCTTCTTCACTCTCTCCTTAAACAAAATCCACACCAACCTCCTCATAATCCTTCTCAAGATTATGGAGTCTCATAAAGGATTTCTTAGGCCATGCCCTCCCAGTCCTCAGAAAACTCTCCTTCCTCTGCATCCTCACCCACATACCAGTGAATAAAAGCATGCTGAACATACATCAAGTCAAACTTGTGGTCCAGGCAAGCCTAGGCTGCAGGAATGGCGATGGTGTTGCTCAGCATGCACACAGTTTGCTGTACTGTGGCTAGGTCTCCACCAGGTACCAGTGGGAGGCTGGTAATTAATGCCAACTTTGAAGCCAATGGGACACCAGTCCACAAACTGGACGTTGTGCTTGGTCTTCATGGTGGCAATGGCAACATTGACATCTTTGAGAACCACATCGTCATGGTACAACAGGCAGAAAGCCACATATTTACCATGATGGGGGTCACATTTCACCATCTGGTTGGTTGGTTAAAACCATGCATTAGTGATCTCTGCTACAGAAAGATGTTCATGGTAGGTTTTCACAGCAGAGATGACAAGAGCACATGTGGCCAGGGGGAAGTGGATGCAGGGATAGGATACCAGGTTGATGTGGAATTCTGTCAGACCAATATTCAGGGTGCCATCAAATCTGAGGGAAGCAATGATGGAAGACACAACCTGGCTAGTAAGGCAGCTAAGATTAGTGTAGGTTGGGGATTCAGTATTGAAACTTTTACAACAGATGTCATAGATGGCTTCATTGTCTACCATGAAGGCACAGAGTGCTCCAGGGTGATGTGGGTAGTGAGGATGGAGCTTGGAGTTCACCAAAAACTGGAAATCTGGGGGACTGGGTAAATGGAGAGCTCAAGCTTGGACTTCTTGCCATAATCAACAGAGAGACATTCCATCATTAGGGAAGTGAACTCAGGACCAGTTTCTTCTCCAAAGCTGTGGAAAATTGAGTCACCCTGAAGACCTGTGCACTGGTCAGCCAGTTTTCAAATTCGGTCCAAGACCAAGTCAAGGATCTTGCCAATGGTATAGTGCTCTGGGCCACAGTTATTGGCAGCATCTTCTTTGCCTGTGCTGAGCTTCTCAGGGTGGAAGAGCTAGCGGTAGGTACCAATGACTATGGGTTCCAAATTTAAAAACATTGCCCTGGGCACATGCTTGCCAGAACCTGTTTCCCTGAAGAAGGTGTTGAAGGAGTCATCTCCTCCCCTAGTGATCTTGTCACTTGGCATCTGGCTATCAGGCTGGATGCTGTATTCCAGGCAGTAGAGTTCCCAGCAGGCATTGCCAATCTGGCCAATGGAGATGGAGATGTGCTCACACATTATGGCTATGGGTTAGCAGGTGCAGGTTACAGGAGCATACAGACATTGGGTCCTGATGACTGTCCCTGACAAGCTAAGAGTTGAGGTAAGTAATGCACTCCCTCTTCATCTATTTTTTGGTTTTGGAGAAACTTGTTAAGGTTACAGTTTGGTTTTTAAATGTTTGGTAGCATTCACTAGTAAAGTCATCTGGGCTTGTTCTTTTCTTTGTGGGAAGTCTTTAAAAATATCAATAAAGGTATTTAACTGTTATAAGTCTATTTAGAATCTCTATTTCTTCTTGAATAATTTTTAATAGTTTGTGACTTTTCAAAAATTTGTCCATTTCATCTAGGATTTCTAATATGTTAGGATAGAAGTATTCACATCAGTCCTCTATATTCCTTTTTATTTTTACATAGTCAACATTTTTTTCATTCTTTTCTCTCTCTCTTTTCTCCTTATCATTCTCTTCTCCTTCTGGCATATGTAGAATGTTGTGCTTGATGGTATCCCATATTTTTCTGAAGCATTGTTTACTTTTTTATTATTTTGATTTTTCTGTTTAGATTGCATAATATCTTGATATATTTTCAAATTTTTTTTCTTCTGCTATATCAAATATATGTTGTTAGCTTTAGTCATTTTTTAAAACCATTTGGATATAAAATTTTAATTTCATAATTTTTATTTAATAATTAATAATTTTGATCTGTTTATTGATGTTCTCTATTTGACAGAACATTTTCATCATATTTCCTTTTATTTTCTTTTGGTATGGTTGCCTTTAATTACTTAAAATAACTTCTTAGAAGTCTTTCTTGCTAAGCCCATCACCTGGGCCCCCTTAAAAGAAGTTTCTACTGCCTTTTATTTTCTGTCAATGGGTCACACTTTTCTATTCTTTCTATGTTACCTAAACTTTGTTGGAAACTTGGCATTTCATGTAATATATTATAGCAACTCTGTATACTGATCCTTAATTCCACCCCAAGGATGCATAGAATTGGTACAACTGCCTTATAATCAGCTAGGCAATGAATAGTAGTTTTGAAGATGTATCTAAGCCTTGGTTCTACAGTTCTATTATATACTTTAGAGAAGCCTAAAATCACCTGTACAAAGAATTATTCACCGAATGTTCATTATATCAATATTTGCTGGAGAGAGAATAGGGAAAGAAAGAAGCAACTTAAATGTCTACCAGCTAGAGGATGGGTGAATAAAAATGTGTTTATGGGTAAATGGAATAAATAGATAAATGGATAAATGGAAAAAGTGTTCTTTTACTTCTGTGTCTAGCCACAAAATATAGTATCATTTTAAAATGTTAGTATTGGTTGTGGTGGGCACACAATATTTTTATTCTTTTACCATGATTCTCCATTGCATATAAATATGATGTGAATAAGCAGTGAATAAGTAAAAGGAGAAAAATATATTATTTAAAGCATACCTGTACTCTAACATAATAAAATAAGTACTTTAGGCTGAAGGAAAATGATTCTAATTAGAAAATATACCTACTCAAGTGAATGTAGAGTTACAAATAAGGTAAATGCATACTAAAATATAAACACAAAGGAAGACTCAACAATAAAAAATTTAAAAAAATATCCTGACTTTAAATATAAAGACATAGAGGAGTAGAAAGTAAAAGAATGTGGAAAAGTTGGAGCATGAATACACTAATTATTACAAAACTGAAGTGGCTCTATGAATACCAGACAAAGTATGCTTCAGTTAAAAGAATATTAGCAGACAAGGAAAGGTATTTATTTTGATAAAAAGATCAATAAACAGGAAGACAAGCAAATCTAATGCCTGTTCATCTAACAATAGAATTTCAAAGTACATTAAAAGACAATAAACAGATGGAAAAAATAAACTGTCCAATTCACAATATAGTTGGATATTTCAACCTTTCTCTCTTCATACGTGACAGAATACACAGAAAATTGGTAAGAATATAAAAATTAAAATTATTATGAAATATTTGTAACTAATTAATATTAATAGACATTACATTTAATAATTTCAGGCTACATATTATTTTAAAGTGAGAATGGAATATTCACAAAGTAGACAATATTTTGGGCCATAAATCAAGTCTTAGTGAATGTATAAGGATTGGATTCATTAAAAATGTATTCTTTGAAGAGATAAAATTTAATTATGAATCAATAACCAAAATACATTTGTAATATTCTCAGATATTTGTAAATTAGGTAACATACTCTGAATAACCGATGGGTCAAAGAAGAAATCAGAAAAGATGTCAGAAAATTTTTGAAAATTGAATAGGGTTAACTATGAAGTATAACATAATGAAATTTGAGGAATACAACTCAAGCAATGCTTAGATAAAAATTTATATTTTAACATTTTATTATAAAAGGAGAATGGTTAAAGTCAATGATCTAAGCTACCAAATTAAGAAACTAGATAAAAGAGCAAATTAAAGCCAAATTAGAAGGTAGATAATTATGAACAGAGAATGAACATCAATATGATAAGAAATGATAGATAAAATTATTGAAAAACACATGCATTCTTGAAAAGTAGAAGTGAAGCCATGAACCTCTAGCTAGACTGATAATAAGAAAAAGAGAAAACAGTAGTCAATAATATCAGGAATGTATGAGGCAATATTACAGATCTTTGAGAAAAAGAAGGGTAAGAATAATGGAGGATACAAATAAGGATAATAACTCACTTAATGCTAATAATTTTAATGAGTTAAAACCAAGCTATCAAAACAAACAATACTCCACAGACTATGCACTATCCTGCATTTATTTTAAAAAGGTATATTCATGGGGCGCCTGGGTGGCGCAGTCGGTTAAGCATCCGACTTCAGCCAGGTCACGATCTCGCGGTCCGGGAGTTCGAGCCCCACGTCAGGCTCTGGGCTGATGGCTCAGAGCCTGGAGCCTGTTTCCGATTCTGTGTCTCCCTCTCTCTCTGCCCCTCCCCCGTTCATGCTCTGTCTCTCTCTGTCCCAAAAATAAATAAAAACGTTGAAAAAAATTAAAAAAAAAGGTATATTCACAATTAAAAACCTCTCACACACACACACACAAAACCTTCTTATATACTTCCACCTTAAGTCGTAAGGGAGTAATTTGTACTAGGTTTGTCTTTCTATAATGACAGCTAGAAAAGTTGACAAACAGGTATATTCACACTCGTTATAATAGTCAATGTATGACTGACCCATGAAAAAAATAATCAATCAAGGTGAAGGTGCATCACTGTTGACCCTCTAATCCTCAGACATTGAATAGATAATAGGGGAGTATCATAAACAATTTATCAAATAAACTTTAAAACTTAGTGAAAAGTAAACTTTTCTTATAAGACACAAATCACATTATATTTAATGAAGAAAGACTGGCTTCTAACTGCTAACATCAGGAAAATTAGGAAATGTAAAAACAAATCTGCTCCCATTACTTTTATTCAATATTGTACTGAAATTCCTAGTCAATACAAGAAAGCAAACAATATAGTGAAAGGAGCATAGATTGGACATGAAGAAATAAAACTGTCCTTATTTGCAAAAATGCTTGTCTACATAACTAATTCTAACATTTTTGTGAAAATGTATAGATCTCCGAACAGACAAGACAATTTTAAAACAAAAGAACCAAGTTGAAGGGTGTATAGCATTTTGTTTCAAGACATACTATGATGATACAGAAGTAAACAGCATATCATACTGGCATAAGCCCAGAAACAAAAATCAATATCACAGAATAGAATGCATAAATAGATACATGTGTAAGTGATCAACGATTTAATGAGGGTGCCAATGTAATTCAGTTTGGAAAGATTGTGTTTTCCATATGCTATCCTAGAGCACCTGGATATATCTTTTAAAAAAGAAATGAGCTTCAGCCCCTACCTCATAAAATATGAAAAATTAACTCACAGTGGACCATAGGCCTAAATAAAAACCTAAAACTATAAAGTTCTAGAAGAAAACATAACAAAAAATTAATTGTGAACAGGATGTCAGACAAGATTTCTTAAGACAAAAATCCTCATAAATTGTAAAACAAAACAAAATATAAAAAGCCTCTAAGACAAGGGTTTAAAAATAATTTTCAAAAGACCACATTAAAAAGTGAAAAAGAAAGCCAAATGACAGAATACATTTACATTATCTAATTATGCAAAGGGCTTATTGTCAAAATGTATAAAAATCTCTTACGATAATTAGAAGACAAATGACAAAACAAAAATGGATGAAAGATGTTCAATATTTTAGTTATCAAGAAATGAAAAATAAAACACAATAATATACATTACTTCACACATACCTGAAAAGCTAAAATTGAAAAAAAATGACAATACCAAGTATTGGTGAAGATATGGAGCAAATGAAATTCTCATACATTTCAGATGGAAAATGGTATTGTCACTTTTAAAATTGGTTTCCAATGTCTTATAACATTAAAATACACTTATCATACAATCCTACATCAAGGTATTTTACCAAGACAAATAAAAACATACAACTGCAATAACTTCTCATGTTTATATAAGTTTGCTCATAAGAGCCACACACTAGAGACAGCCCATATATCCATCAACAGGTGAATAGATAAACTGATTGTGGTACATTTATTCAATGGAATACAACACAGCAAGCATTGGAAAAGAACACACTACTTAAACATGTAACAAAACGAATGAATCTCAAAAATGTAGAGTGAATGAAGTACAATAAAGTACATGTGGTATGATTCTATTATATAAAGTTTTAGAAAAGACAAAAATAATCTACAGTGATGTACATAAGATCAGAAGTTGCTTGATTGAGGAATGAGGTTGTGTTTATTAGGTTTCATGTTGTTTGTGAAAAATTAATCTGGATCTACACATCTTACTTGGTTGTGCTTTACGGTAGGTAAATTACACCCAAGTAGAATGGATTTAGAATGTAACACATGCCATGAACAAAATCATTCAAATAGAACAAAGCCAAAACATAATGAAATTAATGAAAAGTAGGTCTTTCTCCAGCCCACAGGCAAACACCATACACCATATACAGTTTAGGGTATATGTCCCTAGAAATAGTATCCATCTATGACAATAAATTTCATATTAAAAAAAAAGTTAAAAAAAAGAGACTACAATATCACTGTTGGTCTTGGTTTCCCAAATGTGAATAAACAGCCTTTTCCCTAATTAATACAAAGGAATGGAAAACATATTGTAAAGTTTTAAAGTGAGTTTCTTTTGAACTAACATACAGTAGTACATATTCAATGGTTGCTTGTGAAATTGAGATGAAATAAATTATGATGCATTTTTAGAATATAAAAAAAGCAAAAAAAAATCCTTATAAGCGCATAATTGAGCTTTTTTAATATTAAAGGAATATTTTGATACCTTAAAAGGAACATTCAAAGATGTTTGCTTTTTATACCAAACTTAATAAAATTCTAAATTAAAGAAATCTCATTTCTTCCAGTATGTGAAAATAGAGGCCAAAAATAATGTTGTATTAAGTTTAATACCTATATTTAATCAATTCCAATGCTTTGGATATAATAGCAGACCAATACATAATTGTTTAATATAGCATATCTAGTTCTCCTAACCTTGCTACCAAGACTGGAGAATATATTATGGAAAACGAGCATGTGAAATGTAATTATCAGAGTTTAAGAGGGGGTTGTGTTTTAAATTCGTGTAGCAAATCAGGATTTTAAAAACCACTTTGCTGTACCAAATTTTTACAGCCTAGCCACTTGATTTATAAGGGTTATTTTTCCTTTAAAAAATCAGTAAGTGAAGTGCCATAATTTTTACTACAGATTTATGTCATGATGAAAAGTTGATCTATTTTTGGAAGATGAAACATAAACTACACAATTTTGATAAATGGTTAGTAATGAACAGATTTCATCTTGCTCTCTCCCAATATGATTTTTTTAGCACTAAACCCTCTTGTCATATTCATATACATATTTAACTAAAGGAAGGATTTAATGATGAACATACATTGAAGAATAAAATTAGTTGTCTATTCAAAGAGAAAAGCTTTGAAATGAATAGAAGCACAAATTACATTTTATGAATATGGGGATTCTGAGCCATTTTACCTAATGATTTGTTAGATTGTGAAAGTATACTCTTTTGTTATGTGTCTCAAGAATTTTCTTCTTCTTTCCCATGTGTATTCATATTTTTAACAACAAATCATGCACATTCTTTTGAATTGATGTAAATTCATAATTTAAAATAACATTTACCTAGAACTGGCAAAGTAAATAAAATTTGATTAGACATCTGGTAAACCTGATAAATTCTCAACTTTTTTTCACTGTGATATTATCAGGCAAAACTGAAAAAAAAAACATATATTTTCCTCCAGTGATTTTACAGAGAAATATTTCAAGATCTAGATTCATGAGATAATTTTCTAGGGTCACCAAATGGATTATTAATAGCACCAAAAGTAGGTATTTCTAGTCTATCAAAATTACCTAAATTACATAATAACTTGCTTACAATATTGTATTGTCTCTTTTTGTATTAATCTACAGCTGGTATTTTGAAATCATCAAGGCATTAATATTGCCTTATGAAAAAAAATATTCACTGTATATGAAAAGTGTCTAAATTAGGAAGTCACTGTTGGACATCTTCAATCATTATTTTGGAGCATATTATTGGTTGTACTTTGAAAAAATGACAGTTGAACTTACTATGTTTTAAATAGAAGCAGATGCCAACTGCTAAAAGAACAAAGAACAGCCTACATGACTTGAATAGGACCTATTGGGGATGCTCGGAAATCGTGGAGAAAAAGTAGGCTAGAGAGCATATATGAAGAATTAATCATAGAGTAGAATACTAGAATAGAATTCAACCTTCCAACAGAATCAAGACAGAGCCCATAAATCTCAATATGAAAATCAGTGGGTGTGACATCCAATGTTCTGTATTCCATACCCACCCAGATGTCTCATCTTTTTTTTTTTGTATCAAAGGATTGAGAAATAAAGTGGCAATTTGTATTTTTATTTAAAACGTTTTAATCAATAACTTGTTCAGAATGATGGAACTATTTTACAGCATGAAATTAAATTAAGGACACTTTACATTCAAGTTTGAGTAGTTTCCTTTTATCTAATCTGCAATAGGTTCTGTATTCCTTTTGTAATTAATTATAAAGTTCAAACTCTATTATGACGCTGTGATAATGTATTAACTAACATATAGGGGAATTACTTTAATTCTTATAGTTTCATTAGCACATTCAATCACAGTAATAGTATCTTTGTGTTTCAAATATTGTAATGTTTTAACACATGCATGCACCACTCCTTCTGATTATGGCAGAGAGAGTTACTTAACTAAACAGTTTTAAAACTTGAACTCGACAAATAATGAATTTACCATCTAAAAGAACCTATTCGAAAATTAGGGCCAACCAATTCAAAACAGTGATGACTGAGCAAATATCTTCTCAAAAAATGATTGCTGCTCTTGATTTAAATTAGAATTCAGATGAAAATACATTAATTTTATGAATGTAGAGGGTTTTCCCCTAAATAATAGCACAAAGACAATTAGACCTGTTTTGACAATTACTACTTTATCATTGAAATTATTGGAACTGGAATTTTGGACTTTTCTTAGAAATGAGCCCACATACTAGAAAATGGAAATTAATGGTCCTCATGCAAGAAGCTCTGAGAATGCCGTATTGCTCTAGTGGGCCTCCACTTGGCATGACATCTAATGGTCTCCTGCTATCTATTGTTTGCACCTTGAGAAATAAGATTATTTATGCCAGCCTTGCAAATAAGTACACAACAATTTATCAGCACAAATTGTTTTGTCAGCCTGCCTTATCCTATAGTTTTGCCAGTTAATGAACACTAACTTATTTTACCTCAGTAGCCTAACATAAATCACTGCTTGTTCTCAACAAACGTCAGCGGCAGTATTGTCGAAGTTGATAGCAGTACAGCCTAAGTGAGTTAAAATAACATTAGTATTTTATTTGTAGTTGTTTTTTGTAATGTTATAGGTTTTTATGCCTATAAAGTTCTATGCCATTTTGACCTAAACATTACCTGCAGTTAATGTAGCATATTGATTTTATGTAGTTTTTCCTTTCTCCTTCCCCAAACTCCACAAAAAATCGTAATACAAAACAAAGGAAAGTCTTACACCAATAGGAAATCAGGGGAAAGAAGAGATAATAGCCTACTGGAAATTACAAAGAGGACAGAAGAATTTAGAATGGCATAGCAAACCACAGAATAGCTAAGAATTAAGCCAGCTCTGGGGAATTGGGGTGGGGTTGGGGAGAAAAGAAATATCAGGCTCTTTCTGGGAATTTATACCCAGAAAGGCTCACATGCCCACTTCTGAACGTAGATTACAGAGGTGACAAAAGGAACACAGTTTGAATGTGTTAGGCCCTGTATTCCTTTCCTCATGATGATTATTTTCTGCAAATGTGGAATCACAGAACTTTCATGTAACCATCAGGACTGAAGGTGGGGGTGAATTGCAAAACTAAAAAGGGTGAAGTTACACACTTATCTTCATGACAAAGAGTAAAACTCTCACACTCTGAATTTCTCATTACAATCCCTGTTTTTTAATGACTACTTTCATTTGGGTGTTTTCCTACAGGTGAACCATCCTTACAGATATAAAAAGTTTATCGGCAATTGACAGAGTTAGTGTCTGAAAGTCTGTTTTAATATAGTGAAATAAAGTAGTCTGTCCTCAAAGGGAAAAAATTTGATAAAGGTAACAAGGTTTAATTTAAGTCACATTCATATCCCACCGAAGCGTAATACTAGAACGAAGAGGAAGATGGAGCAGGAGTGTTCCTCCATGACCTGCTCAAACACATCTGCTACAGATGAAGTAGAAAGGTCTCGGTCTGGATATGTTATTGATCCTGGGTTCTTCTGAAAGCAGTGGAGCATTTCTGTCTTTCTAGATGTCCATCCTAATATGTGTAATCAAGTTATGCACAAAATGCTAATAATATTTGTGTAAACAACAATCTCCCTTTCTGTCCACTTATTTGTGTAATAATTATAAATAAGCATTTCATTACACATAATATACTACATTTAACCTCTACCTTAGCTGATTATGATACCCATTCTTTTTGTGTAGATTCCTACCAGGTGCACTTCCCTGATGGCTTACAAAGTTAAAGAACTATTGTTTCATGACATAATCCTTGTGATTTTTAGTAGTAATTTCCAAACTGCACACAGTTCTAGAGTTCTGCAGAGATGGTCAAAGGGATTAAGAGAGAGAGAGAAAGAGAGAGAGACTGAGCTGAGGAGGGGTAGAGAGAGAGAGAGAGAGAGAGAGAGAGAGAGAATTCTAAACAGGCTCCATGCTGTCAGCCCAGAGCCCGATGCAGGGCTAGAACTCAAACTGTGAGATCATGATCTGAGCTGAAATCAAAACTTACTGGACTGAGCTACCCAGGTTCCCCAAGGGCTTTCTTAAGGGGCTAGTGTGTGTATGTGTGTGCCTATGTATATTTGTGTATGCATGTGTGTATGAGCGTATATGAGTGCATGTGTGCACATGTATGGATCAGAATATATTTATGAAAGTGTATGTGTATGTTTATGCACTTATGGGTGAGAGAGGTTTAGAGTGTAGCTTCAGGTCCCCATTTCTTGTTTCAGCTACAGGAGCTGTAATTACTGTAATTAGCTGTTTTGTTTTTAAAGCTCCTTATAAGTTTATATATGGAAAAATAATGTTAGAGAAAGATTAAGAATGTAAAAGGAGCTCGGCAAACAGCCCGAAATCATTTAGACCTACTTGTCTAAAATAATTAGGGACATACACACTTTCAATCCACATATAATCTTTCAATTTAATTTTAGCAAATATATCCAGCCTTCCATTCTGCTGAACATCTTTTTTTTTCATAAGCAAGATAGCTTTCCATAAATAGCCATATTTTGATCCAGATTTTTTTCTTTTTTCTTTTCCCTGGATCACTTTATGGAAGAATTATAATAAGCAGGAAAATTGGCAAAATCCAAGGATCAGGATGAAAAAAGAAATGGAACGGGGCTAGA
This sequence comes from Felis catus, assembly GCF_018350175.1. NCBI lineage: Eukaryota > Metazoa > Chordata > Mammalia > Carnivora > Felidae > Felis > Felis catus. The sequence goes on along the minus strand of NC_058373.1, from coordinate 96,351,488 downwards.
TAATCCATAAATTGCCCAATAAGCTTTAGAATAATTGAATTGATTCTAGTTCAGAAATGGTTTGGCCTGAAATATTGTTCCTTGTCTGTAGTCTGCATATTTGCGTATGCTTTCATAGAAATCAAGGCCAAATCACTTGGCAGAAATACCTTTACCCACTATATTTTGTCATTGTACTAGTGACTGAAAGCTTTGTGAAGTTAATAGAATTTGAAATAATTTATATATTTTCTGGAGATTCCTGGAGAGTAGTGAGCATTAGTGGAAGCGTTACTGTGGATGTAGTATTGTTCGTGACCATAAGTAACATACTTTAAATTTAAGTTTTCAGACATGTGGCAATAGGGAAAAATTAAACTTTTTAATTTTTTTTCTACTCTCAGAAATTAAATTTAAAAAGGAGAATGTGACATTCTCATAAGTAACATGGACGTTGCATTGTATTTCCAATTTTAGACTGCCTGCACTCCATACTCTAATTTCTTAAACGTGCCATTAGGACAACCTCCCAGTCCCTAAATGTTTCTTCTTTTCAAAGCATAGACTCTTGCTTTGTCTATTAGAAAACTTAACTCCTTGTTCCGTTTTACTCACGTATGGTGTTTTCACGAACAGCATCTATGCCACAAGCGTTTTACTGCAAATATTTTTACTATATAACTAATCGGCTATAAGGCAATTTTGCCATAAAAGATAAAAAAGAAACCGATTGACAGTTTGATGGTTTCGTGAACTGGTTGATGGTTTGGTTTCATTTCTCTATTGATTCAATACTCCCATTTTTATATGATATAAATCTTAGCTTTTGTAATCATCTATACAATGGTTTTGAACCCACATGCCCTGCAGAACTTTGGCATGTCTATCAACAGATGTGGCAATATGTCAAGAACAAATAACAGGGTAGGCTTTCACATCCCGATCCAAAGCTCAAATAAAAATATGCACCCTAGGGTTTGGTAACTGATACCTCTCTTATTGAAGGAATACATTCTGGTGAAAAAAGAAAAAGTGTGATGCCAAATGAGGAGACGAATCAACAAGCAAAAAATATACATAATACAATGGATGAAAGACTTTGAAGACAAATGCTAAGGTACAACCCACAATATAAAATCAGTTATTTGTGCTGCATTGCCATGAATCTACACATATTTTAAATGTATTCAAATATAACAAAGTCATTATTAAAGTCTTCATTCAAATAAAGTCTTTAATTTCATTTTTCATTTTTTGTGTTTCATTGTCTTTTTAATGAATGCCCCTTTTTATTGTTCATGATTTTCTCTTTTACATCAAAACTGCCTTGCAGTCGATTAGTTATACAGCAAAAATGGTTGCAGCAAAGATATTTATGGTAAAACTACCTAGAACCAGTTTTACTATGACTTATGAATGGGCAACACATGGTCTGGATATGTGAGATGCAATTTCTGGGTAGCTGTTAAGTTTGGATTTGGATGTGCCATAGAGCTCAAACTTGTATAAACTTGCAAACTTGTGTAAACAACTTCTCTAATGGCACTGAGTTCCTCAAGGCTCACTCAGAGCCCATCTTCTTTTCTCACATTCTATCTTTTCATACATGATTGAATCTATTTTCCATAGCTTTAAAAACTTTCTATAACTTGACAATTCCCTAATTATTATCACCAGGCCAGCCATATCTTCTAAGCCTCAGATCTATATAGAAATATTTTTGGTCTTTCACTTGCTTTTTGACATTTTCACTTGAGTGTCACATTGGCATCTCCATTTTCTTGTTTTCATTTCCAATAGCTGATCTATTGTTTTTAGTGTTACTCATAGTAGAATATGACATGGTTTAAACAACAAACATGTTTTTCCTCACAGTTATGGAGGCTGGAAGTCCAAGATCAAGGCACGAGCAGGTCAGTGTCTAGTGAGTGCTCTCTTTCTGGTTTTCAGATGGCCCATCTTCCCCTTGTTTCCTTACATGGTAGAGGCAGACAGAAACAAGCTCTCCTGTGTCTCTTCATAACACCACGAATCCCATCATAAGGTCTCCACTCTCCTAACCACATTACTTCTCAAAGATCCCACTTCCAAATACCATCCCCTTGGGGTATATGATGATGTCAACATATGAATTTCTGGGAAAATACATGTATTTCATAACATCAACTCACATTCTGTCATTTTAAAGGTTTTCCTGATGTCTCCTTATGGCACCCTAAGTCACCATCATATCTCTTATCTGGAGTAACTGCAAATATACGTCTGGCCACAGAAATGCTTGGAGAAAATTTTATGATGCTTCTAACTATTTATAATATGAAATTCAAAATTATTAATAAGACATACAGAGCTCTGTGTGATAGATCCCAACTTCTATCTCCAGGCACTATCCTTCTTCCTATTATATTTCTGCCATACATAATTACATTTTTCTCTGCTTCCTCAATGTGTTTCTTCTTTCCCACTCTCAGAGACGTCGTTGTGCTGTTCTGCTGTCCTCATTCCCTGCTTCCTCCTCCACATATAACTACATCTTATTTTGCTTGATTTAGTCCTACTTATCAAGCAAGTTTCCATCCATGTATTATTTCTTTGGGAAGGACTTACCTTTTGTCTCATGTATCCCCTTGAGTAGAGTATGTTCTCTCTGATATTACTCTGTGAAACACTATACATTTCTTTATATCACTGATACAATAATTATATATTTCTGTGGTATCTGTTTATAGAGTCAGCTTTTAAGAGAAAATGTGTGCTTTGAAATCCCTTTAAAAAGTGTAATATTGGAGGTGAGCCCAAGTGAGCTAATTCCTCCAAGATTGGAACTTGTAACTACTGTTACTTCTAATATGCCTTATATGAAGTAATTGTCTTGTATTTAGCTGCCATATAAATTAAAAAATATGCATATTTAGACTATAATTGCACTCCATGTGATAGAATGCCATGTTACTAAAGGCCATCAGAAACTGAAAATAAGGCAAGACTCTTCTCCTTACAGTCAAGAGAGTGTGTAATTGCTTGAATTATTTACACATATGCACTTGATTCAACTCTATTTACAAACATTATGAAATTAATTGTTTAACGTGTTGCCCATTACTCCCCAACTAGATGGTAAACTCAATGAGGCCAGGTGCTATGCCTCCATGTTCAACACTGTGCTCACAGTTCTTAGCATGGTGGCTGATAAATACTACTAAGTTTTTGTAAGAATAGTGAATGATGTTGTTGTTGTTGTTGTTATGAATGACTTGCCATCCTGGCTCCCATCTTCTCTTATGGTATACATAGGATATGTCATGGGTTTTGGTGCACTATTGGGGAGCCCCTAAAGGCAGAAAAGACTGTGGAGTCCCAAAGAAGGATTTACTGAGAATGAAATTTTGGACACCGATTTGGATTAAGGAAGCCTCCTTCACTCCTCTCAAAATAGTCCATGTATTGGTGAATGTTGTTGAATACCTATTTTTAGGATAAATATGCCAAAAACAAGTGGAGAGGAGGAGCGATACCTTGCTCATATTTATTCATTTAGAGCAGTGGTTATCACCAAGGTTGTTTTTCCCTTTAAAGGGACATTTGGCAATATCTGGAGACATTATGAGCATCACAACTAGAGAAATGTTAATGGCATCTGGGAGGTAGAGGTCAGTCATCACTGCATGACTACAGTAATAATGAGCAAGAAGAAATCAACAAATTTTTTAATGAATTGCTAAAGAGCAACTACAAGTTACTGTGATGGTGTAGAATTTCTGGGAGATATAGACACAACGAGAGTTTGCACCCATTCACACATTTGTTTCCTTATACTGTCCACTGAATACTAGCGAAAAACAATATTTAAGGAATATTTGAAGAAAACTCCCTTTGTTAGTGCAGGAAGAAGAAATGGCTGCTGCGGTAAAAAGGACACAAAGTTCTCCCCCTCCTCCCACTTGGGCTTCTCTTTCAAAAGCCTTAAGTCTCTATTGGAGAGCAGTGAACATCCTTAATTGCTGTGACAAGAACAGAAAATACAAAAAAAATACTACTTCTATAAGAGGGACTGGAAACATTCCTGAGCCCAGGTTTCTAAAATAGTATAATTAGAGATCTCTTTCCTCTGTGGGAAGGACAGGAAACTCTTCCACACAATGACTATTACAGATAAAAGGTAGGATTTGGCTACCAAGAAGGACAGGAACATTAAGAAATCCCCAACATTGAGACCTAGGCACATGTGTCCTGCATAAAACTGAGGTTGGGCCAGGACAATAGAGAACTCCCTAGATCCCCACAACAAGGTTAGCAACCACTGAAAAATTAGCAACATCACTCTGACTCTAGAAGAGAGATAAGACTCCTTGTGAAGCACTAACTGGCAAGGACAGCTGAAAACCAAGGATGGGATTTTAACCCTAAAATTTTCTTACTCCAGCACCTACCCTAAACATAGGTATCCTCAGTACTTTAAAGATATTGCTTCATTGTTTCTAACTTGTTTCTGAAGAAAAGTCTGCTTTGACTTGTATCCTTGCCTCACTGTGTGGAATATGTCTTTTTCTCTGACTGCTTTAACAATTTTCCTTTGATCTTTTTCTTAAACAGTTTGAATATGATGTATCTAAGTGTGTGTGTGTGTGTGTGTGTGTGTGTGTGTGTGTGTGTGTGTGTCACTTACCCCAGTTAGCTTCTCTGTGTTTTTCTGGATTTGTAATATTCTATTATTTCATTATTTTCATGAAATACCCAGCTATTATATATCAGATATTTCTTATGCTCTGTTCTTTTACTCTTTCCTTTCTGGGATTCCAGTATATGGATCATATGATATTGTGCCAACAGTTCTTGAGATCGCTTTTCTTCCTTTTCTATTCTTTTTGTTTGTGTTTCATTTTGAGTAATGTCTAGTCATTTATTCTCAAGTTTATTGATTCTTTATTTTTGTAGTAAGTTTACTGATAAGTATATCTAAAAAGTTATTCATCTCTCGGATATCATATTTTTTAGCATTTCCTTTTGAGTCTTATAGTTCATATCTCCTGAAATTCTCTATCTCTTCATGCATGTTATTTACCTTTTCCAGTAGATCCACTAACATGTTAATCAGTGACATTATTAAATCTCTGTATGACGGTTCCTACACTTGAGTATCCTCTGATTCTAGTTCTGTTTATTATTTTGTTTTTGTTGCTTTTCCTATTTGTCTTATAATTTTTGATTGAATGCTAAGCATCCTGTGTAGGACAGGAGAGAGAAAGCTAAATAGAATTTATGCCTAACAGTGGGTATATCTCATTTCAGGCTGTAAATGCAGGAGATTAAGTTAAGCTATTTATGGGGTAAACTGGGTTTGGACTTTATTATTGCTATGTCAACTTCAGTGTTTCCCAGAAACTTTAAAAGCTAATTTGTAAAATATGCCTGTAATACATGCATTAAACATCAATTTCATAGACAAACTCAAGATCAAAAGGATAAGAAAAGTGGGGCGCCTGGGTGGCGCAGTCGGTTAAGCGTCCGACCTCAGCCAGGTCACGATCTCGCGGTCCGGGAGTTCCAGCCCCGCGTCAGGCTCTGGGCTGTGGCTCGGAGCCTGGAGCCTGTTTCTGATTCTGTGTCTCCCTCTCTCTCTGCCCCTCCCCCGTTCATGCTCTGTCTCTCTGTCCCAAAAATAAATAAACGTTGAAAAAAAAATTAAAAAAAAAAAATAAAAGGATAAGAAAAGTGTTCAAGTTTACCAACCAATGATAAATCATCTAAAATGCCTAGTGTAGGGGCGCCTGGGTGGCTCAGTCAGTTGAGCATCTGACTTCAGCTCAGGTCACAATCTCACGGTTCGTGAGTTCAGGCCCCACGTCGGGCTCTGGGCTGATGGCTTAGAGCCTGGAGCCTGCTTCGGATCCTGTGTCTCCCTCTCTCTCTGCCCCTCCCCCATTCATGCTCTGTCTCTCTCTGTCTCAAAAATAAATAAACATTAAAAAAATTTTTTTAAATGCCTAGTGTACTGCAAAGGCATTGTTGTTAATGGCTACCTATATAGCCTTCAGAGTTTTAGAGCCTAGGAGCACCTATGATAAGATAAAAGCTCCTGTTACATGAGAAGATATAGGAGAGCTTCTGGTTAATCTGAGTGAAACTCACATGTCTTAAACTCATTACCTATAAGCACAGTAGGAAAATATGTGGTGGTATTTAAGGAATACATTTTGGTCATCTTTAATTTATCATATAGAATAGGAAGGTCCTTCAAGTCTGGAAAATGTAAAAATATTTCAATTTCTCACAGGAAGATAGATGGATGTAACAAAGTATAGACTGGTGAAACTAACTTTAATAACAATACAAAAGCAATTTTTACAGTTATTTGCTCATCAAGAGAAAGCCTGGGTAGGCCACCTGGGTGGCTCAGTCAGTTAAGCATCCTACTCTTGATTTCAGCTCAGGTCATGATCTTGCAGTCATGAGATTGAGCCCCACATCAGGCCCAGTCCTAATCATGGAGCCTGTTTGGGATTCTCTCTCCCTCTTGCTTTACCCCTCTCCTCCACTCATGCTTTCTCTCTCTCTCAAAATACATTAAAAAAGAGAGAGAGAGAGAGAAAGGCTGTCACAGTGAAAAACATGTCATATTTAATTTCTTTAATTTTTTTTGTAGCCTCAGAATAGACCTCTACCTAAATTTGGTTTTGATATTGAGACTAATGATCACACACACACACACACACACACACACACACACACACATACCAAAAGATTATGAAAAGGTTTATTACTAGCATAATGAGGCTTTCTGGGGAGAATGGGGCAGATGTCAAAACAGATGTCAAAAATGTCTTGAGAGAGAAAGAAATGTTTTTGGCTTGAGGTTCTTATGCTGGTGAGGAAGTAGGATGGAGTGAGAGAGTAAACCTATGGCTTGAACTTGCCGGTGCAAAAGGAGAAAGGCTTTCTTCTATGCTTCCCCAGATAGGGCAGAGGGAAGAAGAAGGAGTAAAGCTTAAAAGCTGTCATCAAACATCAAAAACAGAGCCATGCCCTTTATTTAAATAATTAAACTATTAATATTTAGTTTCATTTTACACTTGCTTTTTTTAAAAAGAATATTTGGGGGCGCCTGGGTGGCGCAGTCGGTTAAGCGTCCGACTTCAGCCAGGTCATGATCTCGCGGTCCGTGAGTTCGAGCCCCACGTCAGGCTCTGGGCTGATGGCTCGGAGCCTGGAGCCTGTTTCTGATTCTGTGTCTCCCTCTCTCTCTGCCCCTCCCCTGTTCATGCTCTGTCTCTCTCTGTCCCAAAAATAAAATAAAACGTTGAAAAAAAAATTAAAAAAAAAAAGAATATTTGTTTTTGCTTTTTCTCTTTTCCCTCTTGTCAGGTGTTTTTTGGTCCTATCAACCCAGGATATGTGTTAAGTCAATTTCCTAACTTCGAATGTCGTGGAACCTGCCAATAGTAAAGGTTACATAGGGCACAACCTTTGGCTACAGATTATTAAAGGAGATGCTTTAATTTTTGCACCTAAATCTTAGGAGATTTTCTTATCATCTTTTGTTCCAGTAGACAATGCACAGCATTTCCTGAATATATAGTCCTTTCCGGTGTCCTAGGTTTACAATAGTCTCACTTTTCACTCCCCACCTTAGGTCTGTTTCTCAAGTATCCTTTAAAACTCAAGGCTCTAGGTTCTTAAAACTGACATCAGGAAATCAGTATTTCAGGATCTACTTGCCCTTTTATTTTTCTATATCCTCTTATTTTTGATTCCTGGCCATTTAGAAAATGTGTGATTATTATTGAGAACAAAAAAGCTAGGTTTGAATTCATTTCAGGACATCTATTTCAAAGTAATATTAGAAATGGACATTAATATCTTTTCATTACATTTAATTTCCCTATTTAGATAAAGTATAGCTAATTCTGAACAAAGCATTTAATAATATCTATTTTGCATACAAGAAGAAATGTCAGAGACATTATAATAGAAACAACATTTGCACATTCCAACTCAAGGTACTAATAAATTGTGTATATCCATGTGGATATATAAAAAATATTTACTTTTCTTTTTATAGTTGACATAATTTGCAAGATAATCTTTGATTTTCATTTTACGAAGAATGATAAAATGAAATTTATAGAAGGGCCAAGGAAAGTGTTTTGTGAGTCCCAATATTTTTCAAATGCTTCCAAATTTAGAGTACATGTACATAGATGAAGAATTGTATTCTTTTATTTATTAAATTATTCAAGAAATATTTCAGGAGCATCCACATATTTCTAAGTCCTGGGCTTATAGTGGTGAGGAATAAACTTATATAATTTATAGATCTCATAGTATGAATAAAATGTTTATGTAGAGTTGAAATCTTGTAGAAGTTAATATTTTATATCTTACATTCATTCTGAGGAAACTTCTCAAATGATATATTTTTTTGAAAAGACAAATATAACTAACATAAAATAATAGCTTAGTTTCTATTTAGATGATAAGAAAAATGTTTTAAATAAAAATTTTAAATAAAAAATTTTCATTATCATTAATAAACATTTTAATGACTGAAGAAATTTTAGTTATCCAATTATTAAAAATATCTTTTTGAGAGGTGGCTGGTGGCTCAGTTGGTTAAGTGTCTGAGTTCGGCTCAGGTCATGAGTTCAAGTTTGTGAGTTCAAGCCCCGCATAGGGCTCTCTGCTGACAGCTCAGAGCCTGGAACCTCCTTGGGATTCTGTGTCTCCCTGTCTCTCAGCCCTCCCCCATTCACACTTTGTCTCTCTCTCTCTCAAAAATAAATAAATATTAAAAAAAGTCTTTTTGAAAAATTTTATTAACTGGTAATTCATGGAATATATCAAAGAATATACTATTTAACATGTCTTATTTAAGATTTGCTGTCCTAACTTGTTAATAAATCAATTATTGCATCATATCAATGATAATTTGATATAAAACCAATCTGGAATTCATGCAGCAGGAGTCTGAAAATAGTCAACTAAATGAGACCCCACAGATACTAGACTTAGATTTTCTTGCCTTTCTCCGAGAAGGTGTTAGTATGTAAAGTTTTTACTTATATCTTCAAAATTGTTTATACTTTGGGAACTGGCAAACAAAAAAACCCACACAATTACTGTGCTGTTAATTTAATTATTAATTACACCCTACTACTTTTTACCTGTAGGATCAACTCCAAGCAGTTAAAAAGGTTTAATTAAATAATTTAATTTCAGTGCCGCCATCTCATAATTTCATAGTTTCCAAAAGCATAAATTAAAAAAAATAATTATAGGAAATATCTCTTCAGCAGTAAGATGCTGTAAATTAAAATGCAATAAATTATTGGAAAACTTACAGGGGTAGTGTCATAACAGTCTCACTATAGCATCCCAGCCATATTAATTTGAACACTTTCAGAAACACTAACTTTAGATTTTGTTGTGAATACTAATGTTATACCTACTGACATTCACCCTTTGCTATTTGAGTGGAATTGGAGTTTTTCTAGGCATATCACTATTGAGGTTTAATAAAAGATCATATATAATTTTATCCCTACCCTAGATACCAGGCATATTTATTTTTGTTAAAGTAATGATTAAGTTAGATTTTGGTTTCTTTTACTTTTTATCCAGTCTTTTTTTCTCTTGTGAAATGTTACTGTGCCTGCCCACACTTCACATTTCATGAGAGCTACAGCACGGTTATATTGAACTCTCTTTAAGAGAATGTACTACACAATTGTTTACTTCACAATGTAAAGCATGAAACCATGTAAGATGGATGGAGCAATAAAAGATATCTTAAATTTTTTGTGTGTCATATATTTTACATCTAATGATAGGCAGTTTAGTTATCCTCAAGCAGAACATTTGTGTTGCAAATTATTTAACAATAAAAATGCATCTTAGTTCTTTACCTACTTTACATTGAAAAAATGTGAAAATTTCGGAAAGCACAGAAAACAAACATACTCAAAAAATACAATTTACCTCGACACAGCTTTGAGGTGAGGTGCTGTGAGGTGTCAGCTGAGTTTTCTAATCTGGAGGGATTGGTTCCCGTTGCCTTCAGAGTAATACAAACTACAGCCTTCCTACTCAGCACACACTTGAAATTCTATTCACATGTATTTCTCTCCTTTTCATGTTAACCATTTGTTCTAGACATTTGTATTTGATGGCATGCTGGCCTGAAGCAGGTACGTTTTCAAGATACAACCACAAAAAGAGATTGACACCAACTTGCTAAAACTACAAACCCAATTATTTAAATGAGCGTTCTGTGTCTTTTTCTATCTCCAATATAGCAAAATAATAAAATAATCTTTACATAGGAACTTTAGAGAAAATCAGCTACGTAAATCAAGAGAGTTTGTAGTTTCAAGGCAGGGCCGATCTTCTCCTATGTCAGCTCTTAACTACTGAAATGATTTTCTATGGATTGGCGCAAAGCTCTTGTCCCCAGTCCCTGAGGGTACCTTATACTATATGCTCACTATCACTCCTTCCTAAAGACTTTGAGGACCATGCTACTATCCAGGGGGAATTTCTAAGACACCAAAAGCTATCCAGGACCTTAGTCTAGTATCTGTTCTGATTGGTTGGTGCTTTCTTTACATAATTGTTAAATATGCTGAGTATCCTCCCTGGTTGTGAGAGATATAGTCCTACTAGAAGACAAATACTACACAGCTATTTAAAGTGTGACAATGAGCATATACCAAAAGTTAGGTAAATAAACCCAGAAATGTATTATTTGCCGATTCAGATGCTCTTTGTATAGTGAAATATTTGAGGTGAAATAGGGAAAACATTGAACAAATTTTCTGGGTCAGAGCCAATCGAAGATGCTTTTCATCTTCCATAATTCCTAATTCAGTATTAGATAAATCGAGCAATTAAGGTGATGTGAAGCGCCTAGGGAACTAATTAGCCTAGTTGTTTCCCAAAACCTAAATGGTACTCTGGAAGGAATGATGTCCACCACCCTGACACAGGGAATTCTTCCACTTCCATATATGAGCAAGCCAGTCTACGAGTTGTCATTCCAAATAAGTTAAAATGTAGACCATGAACTAATAATCATTATATGGGGTTCTTTAGACATCTGTCCCAGGTATGGAAAGGTAGAGCATGCAGAGCAGAAGACAATTAGTGATTTGAGACAATTAGAGTGAAGGGGAAGGAGCACTTAACAGGATTATTACTCTTGGGTCTCTGAAAACGAGTTCCTTGATAAAATGGGAATGCTAATGCTACTTCCAAGAACTGCTTATGAAGATTGAGTATGATAACACATGAAACACACCCAGCTTAGTGCCTGGCACATTTTAAGAACTCAAAAAGTGATATTTTTTTACGTTTTATTTGGGGGTGGGGGGGAGAGAGAGAGGGAGAGAGAGAATCCCAAGCAAGCTCCACACTTAGCACAAAGCCTCAGGTGAGGTTCAATCTCATGATGTGAGATCATGACCTGAGCCCAAATCAAGAGTCAGATGCTTAACTGACTGAGCCACCTAGGCATCTCAAAAAGTGATATTACTGTTATTATGTATTTTATTAATGATTATAAGCAATACTACTTTCCTTGCCACTGGAGGATTTCCATATTTTCTCCTTCTGTTTATTATGACTTTTAAAATGTCAAGAAGAAAATATCAAAGAAAGATAAAATGGAGAGAATGAGTGGTTAAATAGTAAAGGGGCGTTTATCTATGTGAAGACAGTGGTATTCATATGATTTACTTGTCAAAATAACTTTCTATCTTTTCCTACCATGAGTTTCCATAAGTGACAGTTTATGGAATGATCTGTCCACTTCCTCTGCTTGCCTCTCTCTACTTCATTTTGGTGGTTCTTCCTACATCACCACCAAGAAATATTCAAAATATTATTTAGGATCATTGTTCCTTGTTATTGTAGGCAATTTGTGGTAGAAACATACATAAGCAATAGAAATACATGCCTGTTGTATATCAAATATCAGGGCAGCTACATATTTTTCATCTTTACCAATATTTCAGTTTGTCTCTCAAAATGTTAGGTTCAGTGGATAAAATGAAGTGATCTCATTGCTTTAATTGCTAGAATTTCCTTTAGCCTTATAGTACACCCTGTTCTCATCAGGCAAAAACTGCCTAGTAATGCAATGAAAACTACTCATTCTGATCTGAAGTATCTCATAGAATGAACACAATAATTGTATGCATAATTTAATTTTATTTATAGAAATTATTATTTTGTATTTTTATTTTTATACTGTGTAAACTTCCCAAATGATACATTTCTTAGAATGTCTTCTGTATTGGTGAGTATTCCACATGCGCTTGAGAAGAATACATATTCTGCTATTTTTGAAAAGTACCTTTTAAAATATATTTTAAAATATTTTGTTTTCTCTAAGAGTTCTAAGAATATATAATAGTAGTGTTTCCTCAATTTTACTGATCATTTTTAGCATATTATAAAAAAACACCTTTTTATGGGATCTAGTGAGGTATGAGATTTATTAGACTTAATTAATTGTCCTATATTATAGAGATAAAACTTACTTAATTGAAATTCCTTGTTAGACAGCATAGTTTGGGAGTTCCTATTTATATTTTTCTCTATCTCCTTAACTGTGATTTGTCTTTTACGATTTTCTTTTTGTGTTCTAATTTTTAAGTATAAAAGATATGCTACTTTCACCAAATGAATTTAGTTGATTGCATCTTCTATGCTTCAGAATGGGTTATACAAAATGACGATTAGCTATTTCATAAAAGCTTCAAATAACTCTCCTAAAATTATTTGGTTCCAGAAACTTCCTGGGTGTAATTCACCTGTATCACATTTTGGTCTTTCATTCATTTTGAATTTATTTTTGTGTATAGTGTAAGAAACTGGTCCAGTTTCATTCTTCTGCATGTTACTGTCCAATTTCCCCAACACCATTTGGTGAAGAGACTGTCTTTTTTTGCCATTGGATATTCTTTCTTGCTCTGCCAAAGATTAGTTGATCATATATTTGTGGGTCCATTTCTGGATTCTCTATTCTGTCCATTGATCGATGAGTCTGTTTTTGTACCACTACCTTACTGTTTTGATGATTACAGTTTTGTAATACAGCTTGAAGTCTGGTATTGTAATGCCTCTCACTTTTGTTTTCTTTTTCAACATTACTTTGGTTATTTGGGGTCTTTTCTGGTTCCATACAAATTTTAGAATTGTTTGTTCTAAATCTCTGGAAAATCCTGGTGTTATTTTGATAGAGATTGCACTGAATGTGCAGTTTGCTTTGGGCAGTATAGACATTTTAATAATGTTTTTTCTTCCAATCCATGAGCATGGAATGTTTTTTCATTTGTGTTTTCAATTTCTTTCATAAGTGTTCTATAGTTTTCAGAGTACAGATCTTTTACCTCTTTGATTAGGTTTACTCCTAGGAATCTTATGGTTTTGATACAATTGTAAATGGGATTGGTTCCTTGATTCCTCTTCCTGCTGTTTCATTATGGGTGTATAGAAATACAACAGTTTTCTGTATATTGATTTTATATCCTGTGACTTTACTGATTTTATTTATCTGTTATAGCAATTTTTTGGTGGAGTCTTTCAGGTTTTCCACATAGATTATCATGTCATCTACGAAGGGTGAAAGTTGAACTTCTCATTCTATGAGGTCAGCATTACCTTGATTCCAAAACCAGACAAAGACCCCACTAAAATGAATTACAGAACAGTATCCCACATGAACATCAGTGCAAAAACTCTCAGCAAGACAGTAGCAAATCAAATCCAACAGTATATTAAAAGAATTATTCACCATGATCAAGTGGGTTTATTCCAGGGCTACGTGATTCACTATCCACAAATCAATCAACATGATATGCCACATTACTAAAAGAAAGCATAGAATCCTATGATCCTCTTAATAGATGCAGAAAAAGTATTTGACAGGATATAGCCTCCTTTCTCAACAAAAACCCTCATGAAAGTAGGGATAGAAGGAACATACCTCAACATCATAAAGGCCACATATAAAAGACTCACAGCTATCTCATCCTCAATGGGGAAATACTAACAGCTTTTCCCCTGAGGTCAGGAACACGATAGGGATTCCCACTCTCACCATTGTTCAACATAGTGCTGGAAGTCCTAGCCTCAGCAATAAGACAACAAAAAGAAATAAAAGGCATCCACATCAGCAAGGAAGAAGTCAAATTACACAGCACTTAAAAAAAATCTAGTTATGTTCATTTCCTTTTTTTCTTTTTTTTAATTAAAATTTCCAGGCCAGTTGATATTTACTTATTATTATTCTGAAAAAATAATCTTTAAGCTTCTTATCAATTCTTAAGCATCTCTGGTTTTAGTTCACTGGTATTTGCTTTTATCCTTTCTTTATATTGGTTTGTTTTATTTGTCAAACTTTATAAATTGACTTCTTTCCATGTATTTTATTTTTTCCTATTAATAACAATATTTCAATGCTAGGAGTTTTACTTACAGATATTTACTTAAGATATTTTAAAAATTACAGATAATTTTTAACATGTAGGATTTAGAAATAGATATTTATTATAATATTTGCCTACTATTTTCACAACGTTTATTTATTTTGGGGACAGAGAGAGACAGAGCATGAATGGGGGAGGGGCAGAGAGAGAGGGAGACACAGAATCAGAAACAGGCTCCAGGCTCTGAGCCATCAGCCCAGAGCCTGACGCGGGGCTCGAACTCACGGACCGCGAGATCGTGACCTGGCTGAAGTCAGACGCTTAACCAACTGCGCCACCCAGGCGCCCCTTGCCTACTATTTTCAAAAAGAAGTTGGCCTGCCTTCAAAGTAACCATATTCTCTGCTATCCACAGCTAATGCTCTAAGGAAGCATTTGACTCAAGTGAGATAAGCCCTAAACTGGACAAAATGAACTGGACCAATTTATATCTATATCTATCTCTTCTATGTCTATATATACAATTATATATACATACAAAAGACATATACACATTCACATATGTATGTCTATTAGTCTGAGTTTGCATATATATATATGTTTGGCCATATATATTACATATATATCATATATATTCCATATATACTCATATATATTCCATATATACTCATATATATGCTCATATATGTTCAATTGTACATGTAATTTTTATCATATTAATAATTTGCATCCAAATAAGCATATATATATATATATATATATGTCAGGTTCTATATATATTTATATCTATCTATATATATATATCTTATATATCTATCTATATATATATCTTATATATCTATCTATATATATATCTTATATATCTATCTATATATATATATCTTATATATATATAAGTCAGGTTCTATATGTCATTATCTTAAAATTATCTACAATTGGATTTAGTATTTCTTGTTTAAAACATTACTATTTTACAGATACTAAGGGGGTGAGGTTTAAATATTGACATTTGATTATAATTTCTAGGGTCATAAGAATATGTTGAGACTGTGGTCTATGTGATGCTACATTTCTGAATTCATTTCTTCAAATCTAGTTTTTAGATTCTTTTGATTTTCTAGACTCATTTCTAGACTCATTTCTAAAAATGAGTCTATATTCTGCAAAGTATAAATTTCATATCCTAAAAGTGCCTACTAAATATATTATTGTTTTTCTCTATGTTATAGAGTAAGACTGCTTTAGAGTCTTCCACTAATATTGCATTTTTATCACTTCCTTCTGACATTTTCTGTTTTTCAGTTTTATGTATTCTAGCATTATATCAATAACAGATACAATAATCTTCACTATATGCCATATAGTTTATTAACAGAATGATACTCTTTTGTTTTTATGATTTTTGCATTGTTTTGTGAGCATTAAATTAATCCTGCTTCTCCTACTAGTTTATATATTTGTTTATATTTTTCTTATTTAAATTATCATAGCCATTTTGTTTCAGACTTACATCTTGTAAACCAAAATTGAAAACGGCCTCACTAATAGTGCCTACCCCATAATCTCATAAACATTGAGAAAATACATCTTAAATTCTTAATGCAGTCAGTGCACGGTAGGCATACAAAAGACCTTGCTATTTTAAAATGTGCATTATGTTTGAGCAACACAACCATTTACATTTAGCTATGCTTAATTGTTTTAATGTTTTATTAGTCTGTCTTCACATTAATAGTAAACATTTCCAGTATCTCAGTATTACAGACTCAATGTTTGCTCCACCCCTCACCGGGACACATGTTGAAATCCTAACCTCTAATGTGATGATATTAGGAGGTGGGGTCTTTGGGAGATAATCTGGTCAGGAAGGGGAGACCTCTGAATGAAATTAGTGCCCTTATAAGAACTCTCTCACAAGACAACTCTCTCCTTCTCTCTCTCCTCTCCCTGTCTCATTCTCTCTCTCTTTCCCTCCCTGTCTTCCTCTCCCTCACCACGCCCTCCCCACTATGTGAGGATACAAAGAAAAGATGGTCATCTGCAAACCAGGAAGAGGGCTCTCACCAGATGCCGTATATACTGGCACCTTAATCTTGGAATTCCCAGACTCTAGAACTGTGAGAAATAATGTTTATTTACCAATGTATGGTAATTTGTTACATCATCCTGAACTAGGTCACTCAATGTGTTACAACAGCAAACATTTCTTTTTTTATGTTATGCGAGGGTTATTGTTTGGCTGTGGTTGTGCTGAGTTGCTCAGCTATACTTAGTGAAGCTCACTTCCATCTCTCCTCAATTCGAAATCCAGGCTAAAGAAATAGGCACCATCGGGCATGTTCTTTCACATGGTGAAAAGTAAAAGTAAGGGGACAGAAACAAACCATGCAAATGCATGGAAAATTTCTGCTTGGATAATGCATACATCAGTTCAAGTCATTTTTCATTGACCAAAGGAAGTCACATGGCCAAACAAAAGGACGAAAGAAAAATATGCTCTTTCTACAGGAAAGTATGGCATGGGAATCAATAATATAATTAACCACAATTGCCTAGCATAAAATTTCTTCTGCCAAAATATTGCCTGTCTTTTCTTATTTTTTGTCTTTACTATACTAGGGCAGACACTTGCGTTTTAAGGACTGTTTACATAAGTAATATATTTGTTCATCCTTGTACCTTTGTGCTTTCAGAATGTCTTTTGTTTATTCTTTCCTTAGGTAGATATAAACCTTTGGGGGCACTTAAATTTACCCTTGAAACTTATTTGATGGTTCTGTGGATCTAGGAAAAATAATAAAAGTAGTTGGGGAGGGTAAAAATAGGAAATATCTATAATATAGAAAAGAAAATGAAACTTTCTTAAAATACTAAACAAAAAGAAAACATAATGATCCATTAGAGTTAATAATAAGGACACTTTTGGGGCACCTGGGTGGCTAAGTCGGTTGAGTATTCGACTCTTGGTTTCTGCTCAGGTCATGACCTCATGGTTCATGAGTTCAACTCTTGCATCAGACTCTGTACTGACGGCACCCGGCCTGCTTGGGATTCTCTCTCTCCTTCTCCCTCTGCCCTTCCCCCGCTTATGCTTGCTCACTGTCTCTCAAAATTAATAAATAAACTTAAAAAAAAATAAGGACACTGTTACTTCCTTGATGAGTGCACTTTCCAGAGTGACATGGATGACATTATTCTACAGGATAGATGAGTAAATGAGAATAGAGGGAGCATAAACAAGTGAGGACAATCTTTCTCAACACGCTATGATTTGCTAGAAGTATAGCCCTTAGGTAAAGTTTTACCTTGTCGTACACAACTCAAACAGTGAAACAATACTCACAGGCATTCTTATTTGACAGAAGAAAAGGAAGCTCATAAAAGTTACTCATTTATTGGATGACACATATCTTAGCTTGGATTCAAATTTAGCTATAACTAATTCTAAAACTTGTCTTTTCCTTAAATCTCCCTTCTTCCCTTACTTACAAAAGAACTCAGATTCCTCATCTAGACAGAAAGTGATTATGATTATTTACATCCTTCCAAGCCTGGACCAACCAACTGTAGTTTTCATAGATAAACTCAACTCTACTGATAATTTTTTTTTCAACGTTTATTTATTTTTGGGATAGAGAGAGACAGAGCATGAACGGGGGAGGGGCAGAGAGAGAGGGAGACACAGAATCGGAAACAGGCTCCAGGCTCTGAGCCATCAGCCCAGAGCCTGACGCGGGGCTCGAACTCCCGGACCGCGAGATCATGACCTGGCTGAAGTCGGACGCTTAACCGACTGCGCCACCCAGGCGCCCCTCTACTGATAATTTTTTAAATCTTCCAATATAACTTTGTAACTTACTTATTTATGTATTTATTTTGAACGACATTCTCATGTTCATTTGAGAAAGAGGAGCTGAAGGCCACTGTAATGCTGATGCCTTGGACTATGTTGTGGAATTTACTGCCTTCTAATGACCAGTTCCATCTTTTGATAGTTAGGCAGAGAAATCAGCAGTTGTTTGTGTTGAACTTCCTAAAATGAAATTGCTGTTGAGCACCACGAACGCTAATTTTTTTTTAAGTGAAATAATTGTTTGTTGAGTATGGCTAAGAAATAATTTTTGTGTTTGTTATTTTATTTAAAAATGTGATAAAACAATATATATTTGGCCGTGTTTGATTAAAAAAACCTTAAGTATTAAATGTACTACATGCTTTAATAAAGCAGAGGCTGTAGGGAAATTAATCCTGCTCTGGGATAAACATATTTTCTGCCACTCCACACCTTTGTTCTGTTTTAACCCCCACAAATCTTCCTGTAACAACTTCTGTGTGCCCACTATTAGATTTAATCATTGAGTTATTATAGTTATTTGACATTTCTTTATTTCAGGTTTGTTGTGATCTTTTAATGTTTACTTTATTTTATTTTGTTGTTGTTGAAAATGTAGATCTTGTCCACATTTGCGTTAATCAAGCCCAGTACTTTGTAGGAATAATGATTTAAAAATAATGACTTTAAAATATATTGATACATCGCTTATCATGGCCTTAATAGAAACTGTATTCATTTATCAACCATTCATTCTAACCTTATTATGGCATTTTTGAAAATAGCAAAGCTGCAAATAGAGTTTTTAAGAAACACACAGTATGATTTTTTTTTTCTGGGAGACATAAAAGAATTTAAACATTTCTCTGAAGCTATAAATAATGTTTACATACAACATAATATAATAACTTATAAATAACTTGAAAATGTGAGATGTCACATGCCACTTAAATCGGACAGAAGAAATCATAACTACAGTGACATTTCAGTCGTGTTTAAAAATCAGCAGAAAAAAGCATTTAATAACCTGCCACACTGGGAGGTTTGTTTGGGACAATTTTTAAATAATTAATATTTGTTAACTAATATGCTCTAATAAACCATAACTGTGACATTTCAAGTACAAGAGTAGGTCATTATTACTGCAGTCAACATCATATTGTATTAATGTAACCTCAAGCCCATCCATGTTTCTTTGAAAATAAATTTTTAAAATGTACTTTACATGATATGTTTGAAGTTACCAACTAATTAATGTTAGAAATATGACACTCCCACTAGAGGCAACTAAGAATCCTGGAAAAAATAAAGGAACTCTTAGGCCAGAAAACTGGGTGAGGCAGGAACTCCGGGTTTGCTGTCGGGCATCTGTTCAACCTGGCAGGCCGAGAAACTGGGGGCCTGGGGTGAGCAACCAAGCCAGGCAGGCCAAGGGGGGATCTGAGTGAGAGTGCCACCCCAAGAGTCACAACCTTGGCTTGGGGGGACAGAGAGCTCCAGACAGGTCTGCTCAGCAAGGAATAGCAACTCTGCCCTCAGCTTGCCAGGGGCCAGTGGTGGCCGCCCCAGCAGGCTTTGTCCTGCGTGAGACCTGGCCAGCCTCTGCACACCTTAGCCAGGACTGGCTGTGGGTCTCCTGTCTGCGAGGACTTCCACACTAACCCCTCTGAGACAGTCTTCCACGGGGTCTCCGAGCCTGGGCTCTGTCTGGGTCAGCCTGTACCTGTGCCCTTTGGTAAGTCTAGCTGACAGAGAGTCACCTTGCCCCTCCTGACCTCAGTTTACTCATGTTTAAAATGGGTGCCATAACCACACATGAGCTGCTTGTAAAGATTAAAATGAAGTGATACGAGTAAGACACTTAGTAGAGGCCCTTGCATATTGAAAGCAGTGGCTACTGCTAGTTTTCATATTATTATTATATAATATTAATATATATTATTAATATACAATATAATATATATTATATAATATATTTATATATTATAATATAATATAAATATATTTATATATATATAATGTAATATATATAATAATGTAATATAATAATATATAATGTAATATAAATATATATAATTAAGATACATAATATAATATATAATTTTATATATAATATATATAATTTATAAGTATAATAAATATATAATAATATATATTAATATGTAATATTGATATAATATATATATAATATCCTGACATCCAGGAGCCTGTGACGACTACTTAATAAAAAATTACTTAAGGAAAAAAAACACAAAAAAACTTAAATATGTAATAAATAAAACTATTTAGAATCGGGTAGCCTGGTCCACAGCCATAGAACTAGTTCTCCCTGGCCAGAGCGCTGATTGCACAACCATTTCTCATCCATATTTGATCAGCCCCTCCAACTGTGGGACTATTATACCAGTTTGAATTAAACTTTTGAAATGTTTAATAATGAAACGTTTAAAAAAAATCAAAGTATGAGTTGTTCTATTATTTAAAGATTTCTCCTTAAGCTTATTCCCTATTTCCCTACATAAAAAGTTTTCTGGGAATTAGGATATGTACTAATTACCAAAATTTGATTGAGGGGAAAAACAAAGGCTCAGAATAATTGCCAAGGAGTCTTTCTAATTGTACCTTTTAGAAATTGATGTGTTATTCTATGTACATTGCTCTGAAATTTTCTTTTCAATGAAGATGTGTTATAAATATACGTTAATAAGTATAGGTGAGGGGCGCCTGGGTGGCTCAGTAGGTTAAGAGGCCAACTTCGGCTCAGGTCATGATCTCACGGTCAGTGAGTTCAAGCCCCGCGTCGGGCTCTGTGCTGACAGCTCAGAGCCTGGAGCCTGTCTCAGATTCTGTGTCTCCCTCTCTCTGACCCTCCCTTGTTCATGCTCTGTCTCTCTCTGTCTCAAAAATAAAATAAACGTTAAAAAAAATTTAAAAAAATAAGTATAGGTAAAATTCAGTTTCTAATGGTTCCCATACCAGCATTCTATAATACAGCGTACCATTATTTATATCTTCCCTTATTGCTAGTCATTAAGAATTTCTGTTTTAAAGTATTAAATTTAATGTTTTAACAAGTATATTTATTTTCATATCTTTGTATACATATAAAAGGAGTATGTGTGTAGAATACATTCATTCAGTGATATTGCCAGACCATGGATGAATGCATTTACATTTTAATACTATTAAATTGCCCTCCCAAAACAGATTCTACCAATTTATACTCTGTTGCAGTCAGTTTTCTCTTTTTATAGGAAAAAGATTCTGACACAAATCATTCACAGATAAATTATCGGGCAATAGCCTCAGGAACAAATTTTAAAGAAGTGTGGTGGAAATATGATTGGGCAGAGGAAGAATTTGGACCAATGTGCAGTTGCAACAAAGGCCTTAGATAATCCCACAGAAAATACTGGATTTGATCTGGCCCTTTATGAGATGAAACCAACTGATACAAAAGAACTAGGGTTTTATAATTCCCATATCTACTAGTAATTGGAAACAAGATACACTCAAGTAGGGGCATAACCTTGGATGAAGCAGCCACCTTGGTTAAAGGCAATTTCTGGGAAAGGAGTCAGATATGAACTCTCATCTGACAGCACTCCTGGCCACTGGGACTGAGTGCCTTGAATCTAGAAAGTGGCATCTGGGTAGTATGTAATGGCATACGGTATTCTCTACCCTTCATGCCACTCAGATCCACTTGATTCATGTAATGAGCACATTATACTTGGTACCAGCTTCTCTTTCCTTTTTTTGTTTATTTATTTTTGAGAGAGGGAAAGAGAGAGAGAGAGAGAGAGAGAGAGAGAGAGAGAGAGAGAAATCGAGCTTAAGTGAGAGAGGGGCAGAGAGAGAGGGAGACACAGAATCCGAAGCAGGCTCCAGGCTCCAAGCTGTCAGCACAGAGACCAACACGGGCTGACAAACCACAAGATCATGACCTGAACCAAAGTTAGACGCTCAACTGACCAAGCGACCCAGGTGCCCCTCCAGCTTCTCCCTATTTGATTATAGAAAATTATTTCATTGTTATCTTATATGGTGTTGTTTCCAAAATTTCACCAATAAGAATTATTGGTGTTTCAAGTTTCCAAGATATATACTTAATTAAAAAATTAAATTTATTTTCTTCTCTTCCAACTTTGCTCAGAGCTTTTATGAATTTGGGGAGTTTAGTTTTATCACATGCTTCTTAAGCAAGATTACCACTACAATTTTATTCCATCAACTAATTAATAGTCTAGATTAAATTAACATTTTCTAATGTTGAACCATTCTTGTATTTCTGGACAAGATCTTAGATGGTAATGAGTCATTCTTTAGATACACATTTAAATATTTAAGAATTATAAATTCCTTCATGTTTGTAAATAAAATTATCAAGATTTATATCTTAAAACATTTTATTATGGTTTAGTTTTAGTAGGAGATTATCCTAACCCACTAAATGATCTAGAAAATGACCCAAAAGTTTCAGTGTTCTGTACAGTTCATAAAGGATATCTGTATCCACTTAATAGATGGTTCTATAGCTCTCAGAGGTCAAAGAGTCTAGACCTGGTAACTTGTTTTAAAAACATTTTTTTAATGTTTATTTATTTTTGAGAGAGAGAGTGAGAGAGAGAGAGAGCAAGCAGGGGAGGCACAGAGAGAGAGAGGGAGACACAGATTCCAAAGCAGGCTCCAGGCTCTGAGCTGTCAGCACAGAGCTGGACTCCAGCACCAAACTCATGAACTGCGAAATCATGACCTGAGCCAAAGTCAGACACTCAACCGACTGAGCCACCCAGGCGCCCTAGACCTGGTAACTTTTTTTTTTTTTGGAGATTAATCCTTGAATATTTTTAAAGTTTCCTCTAAGTTAATTGCCTATTCTACCTGAGGTACTCTTGTTAACTTCTTTTTATATATACTTTTTACTCTACTGTTTAGAATATTTTCACAGTAACTATTAATCACAAAATACATCCTACATGCCTCATATCAGTATTTTATTGGGTATACAGTTAAGTTCAGATAATTTTAATAACTTGTTGAAAATATACACAGAATTTGTACCAGAACTAAATTCCAAATGCCCATTTTTTCAAGCAATCATTTGTTCAATTCAGGTAGGCTTAACATTTTGTGGGAATAACACTAAGAGAAGTTGGTGGCTTTCATTATTGACCCTGCTGCTATTAAACAAGCCACTCAATTTTTAGATAAATTTTGTAACTCCTTTTAGTCTACTGACTACTATTTCTGATACATATGTTATTTTAAAATGCATATAATTTGAAATCCAATGTGAGAAAATATTTTATAGTGAGAGAAAAATCTTTTTAATGATAATCTAGTTTCTTAAGACATCAAACATTGGCTAAGGAGACATCTGTTACCTTTGATAAGCAAAATTAAAAACAATGTTATAAACTTTGAATTATAGTTAAATATTCTCAACTAAAATTAGTTGAAATCAAGCTAAATTAAAAATTGTGAAATACAGAAAACTCACCAATTTTCTCAGTGTTAAGTCGTTCAAATTAACTGATTTGGGGAATATTATTTTAAAACATTAATAAGTATATGTGAATAAAAGATATATTTATTGCTAAAGTTCTTAATTATCAAATGTGTTACCAGTAGATTCATTATTCAGAGTATCAGAGATTTGTCTAAAATAATGTGTAATAATTGAAGATTTTTTCCCAAGGTAGTATAAAATTAGACATAATATCATATGGGGATTTTTTCACTTAATTAACTTTTTCAGCATTTATTTAATAGTTCCCTTGTTTTGTTGGTTATTATAATTTAAATGATACATATTTGAATTTATGTGACTATGCAAATGCTTATAAAATACTAGCTTTGAAGCAAATTATGCAACATGGGAATTTATTGTAGCCTTCTCTGAAAAAAATTACATAAAACAAAAGCAAATTTGCATGTTTCACTCTTTACATCCATTCATGAGAAAATAAAAACCATTCAATATATAATATATAATAAATACATAGAGGAAACCCAAGTTGAGAATAAAACATTCATTTTAAGGATCTATCCTAGAGGAATTTATTAACCTGTCATAGAGAATGTTTATACTTACATGACTTGAAGAACTAATTTTATATATGTATTTTATTGTTAATCTTAAGATTTATTTTCAAGCACAAAGGTAATTATAAGGTCCTTTCCAAGAGAATTCTACTGTGAAACAGACATTTTCACATTTTATTTTCTATTCTATTCATATTGGTTATTTGCATAATTTTTTATTGTAGTGTTTCTCTGAATCTAATTAGTGTCAGCGAGTTAATTTAATGGCTTACTTTAATGGAACTTTGGAGTCCAGTTCTCCAAGTAAGCATTGTATTAGTGTTCATATGGAAAATGCTGTAAATTATACGACGATAACATAAGTTATTTTTATTCATCTTGGGAGTAAAGATATATACCTTTTCCCCATTCCTGGGATTTACAAGTAAATGGGTACAATAAATGACCTCTTGGTACGCTTAGTATTAAAATAATAATCTTAGTTTTAAAATAATAGTTCTGAAGACTTTGGAAATATACTTACATGTTTGATTTTGGTAAGTGAAAATATAAGGAAAATATTTATTTTTTTAACGTTTATTCATTTTTGAGAGATGGAGAGAAACAGAGCATGAGTGGGGGAGGGGCAGAGAGAGAGGGAGAGCCTGAAGCAGGCTCCAGGCTCTGAGCTGTCAGCACAGAGACGGATGTGAGGCTGGAACCTGCTGACTGGGAGATCATGACCTGAGCTGAAGTTGGACGTTCAACCAACTGACCCACCCAGGTGCCCTGGAAAATTTTAAATAGAGTACTTGATCACCTGATTGATAGAAAAACATAAATCAGCCTGGTAGGAAAAAATAAATTAGATAGATAGATCCATAGAAGGAACGAAAAAGAAAGAAGGGTGGGGAGGAAAGAAAAAAAAGAGAAAAAAATCCTTAATGGTAGTTATTGGATTGGACTTGTTTACAGAAGAACTTTATCTTTCTCCAAATTGGGAATGTATTTTTACTTATTTATTTGTTTGTTTGTTTGTTTGTAATGTTTTACTTATTTTTGAGACACACAGAGAGACAGAGCACTATCAGGGAGGGGCAGAGAGAGGGAGACAGAATTTGAAGCAGGCTCCAGGCTCCAAGCTGTCAGCACCACGGGGCTCAAACTCATGAACCATGAGATCATGACCTGAGCCGAAGTCAGATGCTCAACTGAGTGAACCACCCAGGTGTCCCAGGAATGTATTTTTAAATAAATATGTATCATCAAGAAAAATAGGGGTGCCTGAGTGGCTCAGTCGGTTAAGTGTCCAACTCTTGGTTTGGGCTTAGGTTATGATCTTGGGATTCTCTCTCCCTACCTCTCTCTGCCCTTTTCTGCCCTTCCCCTGCTCACTCACTCTCTCTCTCTCTCAAAATAAATAAACTTAAAAAAATTAAAAATAAAAAAAGGTGTGTGTGTGTGTGTGTGTGTGTGTGTGGTGAAGATCATAACTACAAATATCTTCACCTCTTGCTTCATATAAAGTGGAGGTGTAGCTAACTGAACATGGACTTTTGTCCTTGTTATGCACTTGAAGCCATCATGACCCAGGATAGTGAGGTAATTTCTGCACATTGTGTACTACCTTATGGAATCTATAGTTGTTCTTGTAACACATATAAAAGGATAAAAGTGTTACAGCTCTCCAGAGCAAATATATGTGAGCCTGAAGGGTCCAAAAACGAACTGTTTACCCTTTGTCTCCTTGGCTAGGCATATTAGTTTCCTACTGCTATTGTAATATATTGCCACAAACTTAATGGCTTAATAGAACACAGATGTCATTATCTTAGATTCTGAAGGTCAGAAGTCTGAAATGGGTGTCAGTGGGCGAAAACTGAACTGTCAACAGGGTTATATTCCTTCCTGGAGGCTCCAGGGGATAATTTGTTTTGTTGGCTTTTCCACCTTCGGAGGCCTCCCATTTTCCTTGGCTTGCAGTCTCCTCTTCCCTCTTCAAAGTCAGAGCATAGCATCTTTAAATCTCTCTCTGACTCTAACCTCCTGCTCCTCTCTCTTCCACATTTAAAAGACTCTTGTAACAATATTGAGTTTATCTGTATAATCCAGGGTGGTCTCTTTATCTGAAAGTCAGCTAATTAGCAACATCAATTCCATATACAAGCATAATTCTTATCTGCATGTAACAGAATACACTCACACGTGTTAAGGATTAGAACATGGTTGTCATTGGAGGGTGTCCAATATTTCACCTCTCATGTCATGTTGTACTGCCTTGGCATTTTATTACATGACTAATAACTTTAGAGTTGTCCAAGGGAATATTGAATCCACCTGCTATAGGATGACCAAAGAAGTTTATGAGAAGAAATACAGACCATGATTTAATGACAGAGAAGAGTTTGGGATTAAATGTGTTTTCTAACCCCTCCAAGAGGCAATGTATATTATGTGATGAAAAGAAGCAAGGACCCAACCTTCAAAGAAATGTCAATAGTTTGGATTCAGAGAGAATTGTGGGATAATTGAGAACTTTCATGTCTGAACAATAGAACCAGACACATCTCAAGGGTTTTTAATGAATGAAGTGAATGAGCATTCAAATGCTGAGAAGAGCTTGATATTTTCATGGCTGATTTCTTTTTGCTTTTTTTCATGGGCAATTTTTATCCAGACTTCATAAATATATAATTAAATTTCTCAATATAGGAATATAAAAATAATCTCAATATAATCTCAATATAAGATTCTTGTATTGTGTTTTAGATATTTATGAAGCTTCTTGGATTAAGGAACAAACCATCCAAAAATATTATGTAAACTACCCTTAGAATTTGAGAAAAATGGCATACACAAGCACAATTATAAGTGTGTGTGTGTGTGTGTGTGTGTGTGTATGCATTAAAGTAATATTTATCTTCTCTGGCTTATATAATTAACACATGGCTGAAAGTGAAGATTTATTAGCATTCCAATATAACAAATGTTCAAATTTATTCTGCATGTCAGTGACACCTTACAAACAAAGGACTTTTGTTGAGTTAGAGATAGTAGAGATCAAGACTGTGTTTTCTCTATGAATAAGGAAGTAGCAAAACCCAAAAGGATCTGTTTAGAGTAATGAGCTGTTTGGTAAGCAATGGAGATAGAGCTAGAGACATTGGGAACACTTAAGGTTATTACTGGGCACCACTGTATATTCTGGAATAGCTTCATGTCCATAATCAGAGTTGAAATCAGGGGTTCAGGCTGCTGCTCAAGTCTTAATTCTGAGATCTATAGATGAAGTCATGCTCTCAAACCTATTCTCCTAACACAACTGTGTTGCAATGACTAGATATGGAAAAATATTCTACTGTATTTTCTAGTGTCCAGAGGTTATACTAATGCTGGAGAAAAAAATTCGTATTTATTTCCTTCACCCTTCAAAAGTAGTTTACAAATAAATTCTTTCCTTGTATTTCCTCTACCAAAGTGTATCATCCATCCTAAAGGAAGTGCACAGAGCCTAAAAGATAAAATAACACTTGTACACACCAGGACAGACTAATAAAACACCATTCTGAATTTCTTGACACGGAAACCACCTAAGGCTAGAAACAGTTGACTATGATAAAGAAATGAAAAACTGAGGAGACTCAGATGACTCCCTCTTAAGGCTATTTCATAGCATGATTTATGGACTGAGGACTGGGTAAGCCCTACTGAGTGTCTGTTCAATAACAGCAATAGTAAGTCGCAATGATGCACTCACTGATGATCATTCAAGGCTGCGCACATATATTTTTAAAAATGAGAGCCATACATATCTAAGTTTGCAATTTTGTAATGGATCACTTTAATTACTCTCTGTATGCTTAGAATTTATTTATTGTTTACCTTGAGAATCACAAAGCCATTTATCAGGTAGCATATGGCTTCAATGACATTAACACAAGATTTAGTCAGCAAGATTTGAAAACAGAGGTTTTTGTATCCACCACTTAAGCAAGATTCCTATTTAGTAGATATTTAGCCAAATATTATAGGCACAGAACAGGGTGCTAAAGAGTGGCAATCTTAGTTTTGATCCCTGAATAGAGCACTTTGTGTCCTTCTTACAAATTTTTACTAAGCATGCCTTTAAATTTTTTTTTTAATTGTAGTCAGAAAGGGGTGTCTGGGTGACTCAGTAGGTTCAGCATTCACTTCTCGATCTTGGCTCAGGTCATGATTTCATGGTTTTGTGAGATCAAGCTTAACATTCCTTAAACTCTGCGGTGGCAGAGTGGAGGCTACTTGGGATTCTCTCCCTCCCTCTCTCTCTCTGTCTCTTCCCTGTGTGCATGCCCATGTGCCCCCACATGGTCTCTATGTCTCAAAAATAAATAAATAAATAAACTCTAAAAAAACTGTAGTCAGAAGACATTATTGGTGGCTCATTAGAAACACCGATTCACCATTGTTGAATATAAAGTTCACTACCAGTTTTGATTAGAAATGCACCCATCATACCATTTTCATTAATGAAAGCACATTCTTAATATTTGTTCTACCTTAAGTGGAGACCACTAAAGGGAAAACTATAGAAAAAAATTCAGTAATCTAAAAACTAAATAGCTAGTATTATGTAAAATAGTGGATGCAGTTCCAAGTGGTTGTAGATTCTGGTCTTTTCCCTCCATTAAAAATAAGAAAGAAACTTCTACATTCAGTGTAAACCTTTCGTCTTTAAATTGGCAGCAAAGACAAGAATATTACTTAATTTTCATTATGTTCATATTGAACATTTCCTTGGGCACAATTTCAAAAGATTAACTAATTGACACTATGAAATTGTTGATGGGATGTACAATAAAAATATGAGTAGATTCATTTACTGTGTATTTTTAATAATGATGGATTATTTTTGATTAATATATATTAAAGCTGTGTTATGATATATCATGTCTTTTGAACAGAAGGAAGTTCACTTCTATTACATGATTTTCTTGAAACGTGATAGAGCTACATAAAAAGAAATGAAAAGCCAAAATACCAACATTTGCTTCTATTCCAAAGGGAGGAGAAATGATATAATGAGGAGGGAGTTTGCTAATAAAGAGTGAGCAAGGAAAGAGTAGCTCTCTGGTTGTTCTTAGGAAGATAAATAATGTTCTGGGACATTGAGTGCAAAAACAACAAAGAACAAGCTGGAATAATGAGTGTTTTGGCCATCTGTTTGACTGGTAGAGTGAGACATGATTAAATAAAGCTTTTATACTTAAAAGTAAATAAAAATTATTTGCTTTATTTAGTACTGTTAGTATACTACATGCACACACAAAGGCTAAACATCAAACACAACCTACTGCTTTATTCAGACAAAGAGGAACACATGATGGTTCTCTTCCATTTCTCTAAATTTTTGGTAGAAATTTGAGCAAATGTAAGCAAAATAGATAGATATCTACGTATAAACTGTGATTTTTATTTCTCTTGTTTATCTAACTGTTATGAGACTTGCCTAGATTTCTACAGGATCTCCCCTTCTAAGAAATTTATGATACTAATCAGGAACTAGATTTCACCCTACAATGAAAAATATCTACAAACTCATATCTTCAAAACTATGCACATATTTGTCCATTTATTAATCACAACAAATATTTTCTGAAGGGGTGAAGAACATCCTTGGAGTTGCCATTTGCCACAAATGCAATAAACAATTGTCAAGAGAAAACGCAGCCAATCAAAGTCATCTTGAGATGATGCAGGTATTGGATTTAGTAGACATTAAACATAAAATAAAGCAGTATTATAAACATGATAAGGAATTAACAGACATTTTTTCAATGATTAAAATAAAATATGAGCATGATGAATGAACAAGTAGAGAATTTCACAAGGTAAGTGAAAACTATAAAAATGGAATTTCTAGAACTAAAACTATAATAATGAAACTTTAAAGTATCCTGGAAGATTTTCACATCCAATTGCAGATAGCATAGAAAGACAATGATATTGAGGACAGATCATTAGAAATTTTCCACTCTGAAAAAGAGAAAGTACAGATTGAAGAAAAAAATAACAGAAACTTATGGGCCTGTGGAACAATATCAAATAGTCTAGCATGCATAAAATTTAAGATCCAGAAGAGATAGTAGTGCAGAAAATAGTTGAATAAACGATGGCTGAAAACATTCCAAATTTAATGAAAAAACAACTTAGAAATTCTAGAAGCCTGGTGGCTGAAATGGAGGTATTTGCATTTTATTCTCTGGGCTTGAACTCATGAACCACGAGATCATGACCTGTGTCAAAGTTGGATGCTTAGCCCACTGAGCCACTCAGGAGTCCCAGAGGTATTTGTAATTAATCAAAAGTTGAGGCAACTATAACCATTAGGCTTACAATAACACTAAAGGGGATTCTTTGGGGTAAAAGGAAATATAATAAGATGGAGATCTGGATCTTCAAGAAGAAATAAGTGATGGTAATTTTAAACATAAAAAAACTAGATTAATCTTTTATTCTCATAATATGTTTGAAAGATGACTACTTAAAAAATAACACTATAAATTGCAATTGACAATATAGATAGAAGAAAAAGATTAACACAAGAATGAGAATAAGAAATAAATGGCATAATACTATTATAAGGGCATTACATTTATGCACTGTAATGTGGAATGGACAAATCATCAAATATGAAGTGAGAACTTGGAAGTGTAGAGTAGGAAGTGATAAATGTCAGGTATGAGTAGTGAAATAGTATACTATTAAGTCTAAAAGTCATTGATATTTTTAGGGATGTCTATTATTATTTATAGAGCTACCACTAAAAATAAAAATAATATAATAAGATATACCTGCTTGATATATATTAAAATCATGCTATTTATAAAAAAAAACAAAATATAAATATAAAGAGAAAGGTTGAATGTAAAAGGATGTAAAAATACACTAGACAAAAAGTACACATAAGAGGTCTGCTGTGGCTATATTCGTATCAGAAAAAGTAGATTTCAAGACAAGCATTACAAGAGCAATGGTAAATGAAGAAATTAATTATAAAGGTAATATAGTCTTTAATATGTATGCCTCTAATAACAGAGCTTCAAAAGTCATAAGGCACAAACTGACAGAGCTGAAGGAAGAAATAGACAATTTAAAACATAGTGAGAGATTTTAACTTACTTTTAACAGTAATTTTAACTGTATTTTATGATATTGAACAAAGGGACAAAAAATAATTGTTGACTGTAATAAAAATCTGAACACTACCATTGAACATCATAATATATTGAAAATATTCTATCTAAACCAATGATTGAAAATATGCATTCTTTCATATACATGTCGAACATTCACCAAAATAGACTATAATGGTCATAAAAATTTCAGTTCTCCAAGTTAAATTAGAAATCAATAAAAATAAGGTATTTGGAAATCCCTAAATATTTATTAACTATAGTATGAGTTCATGAATCAAAAAGAAAATTACAAGGGAAATAAAATCTATCAAACATTTAAAGCAGAAATTATACTATTATGCTTCCTCTTTAAGAAATTAAGAAATTGAAGCTAGTGCTTTCCACTTATTTTTTTTTAATTTTTTTTTCAACGTTTATTTATTTTTGGGACAGAGAGAGACAGAGCATGAACGGGGGAGGGGCAGAGAGAGAGGGAGACACAGAATTGGAAACAGGCTCCAGGCTCTGAGCCATCAGCCCAGAGCCTGACACGGGGCTCGAACTCACAGACCGCAAGATCGTGACCTGGCTGAAGTTGGACGCTTAACCCACTGCGCCACCCAGGCGCCCCACTACTTATTTTTTTTAATTGAGGTATAATTTACATGCAATATTATATTAGTTTTAGGTGTGTAACGTAGCAATTCAACATTTGTATACATTTGTGTATATTGCCACTTAATTTTATGAGATCAGTACGCTTCTGACACCACAAATTTCACACATGATTGCAGGAAAAATAGACAAATATCCTTCATGATATAGATGGAAATATCCTCAAAATAATAATAGCAATTCATTAATACAAACACACTAATACCTCATGACCATGCAGGATTTATCATATGAATGCAAGCTGAGTTTAGCATTTGAAAGTTAATCAATGTAATGCAACATATTAATAAAAGATAATATCTATTTGTGACTAAAAAAAACTTACCAAATTAAGAATGAATGGAATTTTCCTCAGTTAATAGATGATATCTATTAAAAAAAAACACATAGGTAATGACTAAATGAGTTTCTATTAATATTGGGGATAAGCAAAAAATGTGCCCCTCAATCAAAATTGTTTTGGAAATTCCAGCTTATGAAGTAAAACAAACAAAACAAAATTGACAAATATATCTATTTGAAGGTGACAGAGGACACAAGGTGAAAATATAAAGAAATTGATTTTTCCTTCTCTTTCTTCATATACAAATTCTATTAGAAAAATATAATTTTCTTCTGATGTTTTAAATGACCATTCTATTTTTATTTATGTATTGATTACCCTTAATTCATAAGATATATTTTGTTTACTTTTACCTATAAGAGTCTTCAGTTTATTAATGTCCATGAATTTCTCTCATCTTATGACAATGTAGATATTTTTGTTTTAAGTTATATTGATATTTTTAAACATTTTATTAAGTATAAAATACCTATGGAAGGACTTATATATCATAGGTGCTTAATGAATTTTATTTTATTTTATTTTATTTTATTTATTTTAATGTTTATTTTTGAGAGAGAGAGAGACAGAGACAGAGCATGAACAGGGGAGGGGCAGAGAGAGAGAGAGAGAGAGAGGTGCAATATCAGAAGCAGGCTCCAGGCTTTGAGCTCAGAGCTGTCAGCACAGAGTCCAATGCCAGGCTCGAAATCATGGGCAATTGACATCATGACTTGAGCCAAAGTTGGACACTTAACTGACTGAGCCACCCTGGTGCTCCCTTAATGAATTTTAACAATATAATTGTGTAGCAAGTTTTCATCAAGAGACAGCATTACCAGCTCCCAAAGCCATATGCTAGGTTTTCATCCAGTAACTACAACTGTTTGCATTTCTTTAATAACTTCTAAGAATTCATTTAGTCTTGCCTGTTTTTATTTTTTATACTAATGTGATAATAGGCTTTATGCTCTTCTGAGTCTGATTTCTTTGGTTCCAAATTAACTTTGTGAGATTCATCCATTCTCCCATGTGGTTGTTGAAACTCATTCTCAACTGATACATACAATTACAATTCTACCATGTTAATTTACTAATTTATCCATTCTAATACAAATGGACATTTGGGTTCTTTTTTCCCAGTTTGTAGCTGTTATGAATAAAGCTTCTATAGGCATTTTTACATACGTCTTTGGTGAATATACACCCATTTTTCTAGGAATTTAACTAGGTGTGAATTGCTGGATCTGAACATATGCACATATTCAGTTTCAGTAGATTCTGACAGTTTTCCAGTATGGCACTAATAATAATCTTACAGCCTCATATGAGAATTTCAGTTACTTCAAATTCTTGCCAACCTTTGGTGGTTTCCATCTGTTTTATTTTAGCCATTCTTGTTGGTTGATATATTTTTAATGTTTCAATCACTGTGTATTTAAAATAACAATAAATTTAACAAGAATACTCACAATTATCTCCTGTATATACTTTCCTCTTGGGTACACTTCAGTATTAATGTGCCAGGGCTACCATAAGAAAATGCCACTGACAGGTGGCTTAAATAACAGAAATTTATTTTCTCACAGTTCTGGAGGCTACTTGATTTCCAGTGTGGCTTCTCTTACTGGCTAGTAATTTGCTGCCTTCTTTCTGTGTCCTAACACAACCTCTGTTCTATGTGCATGTACACAATATCTAGTGTCTGTTTCTCTTCTTATAAAGGCATCAGTCCTCCTGGAGTAGGACTATTTCCATATACAGTCACTTTGGGGATTCAGGCTCCAACATACGAATTTCGGGGAGGAGAACACAATTCAATTTCTAACAGTTTCCCTTCTTGCTGAATGACTTATGCCAAGAGATCTTCAATAAAGCTCATTCTGTGTTAAAATTTTGTTTACTGTTAAATATATATAAACTTTTGATGAACATTTCTAAATTTTAGTAGACTTTGCAGTATTATTCTATTATCTCCTTGTGCCTGGGATACATTAATGCCTGCTTCCTCTTTTTAATTCCTACCTGGAATCCCATACTTGCTATCTTCCTGCTCTGTTCTATTTTTACTTCTTTCATCTTCTAGCAAACTATGTAATTCACTGAATTATTATATATATTATATATTATATTATTATATTATATATTATATATTATATAATTATAATATATATAACATATTATATATATTATAAAGTAAGCAGTTTATATATATGTAATATATATATTACCTATGCATGTAATATATATTACATATATATGTATGTAATATACATACATGCATGTATGCAATATACATTCATGTATACATACATGTACACATGTAATATACACACATGTATACATACATGTACATATGCATTACACATACATGTATGTGATATACATGCATGTAATATACATGTATGCATGTGTGATATACATACATGTATGTATGTACACATATGTGTAACATATTACATATATATATGTGTATATATATATATATATATATATATATATATATATAAACTGCTTACTTTATTCCTCCTTTCTAACGTAGGAGCTCTAGTAGGACATAAACTTTTGATATTCTACTCACTAATATGTTCCACGCACCTGAGAAGAATGCCTAGCCCACAGTATATTTTCGTTAAACATTTTTTGATATGAATAAAAAGTTAACTTTCACATCGAATTATCTGCCGACTTGTCTTTCAATGTGTACTAGAAGGAAGACAGGAAAGGGCAGTTCTTTGCTTATCAGAGTGAATTTAGGGAGCAGAGACTCACACTTAAAGATAAAAATTCTAGAGTGGCAACCTGGGGCTAATTACTTCCTGTTGGCCCAGTATTTGCCTCTTAGGGAATATTTCCACACCACTGGCAAGGGCAATAATTTCTTCCAGAGCTTGCCTAGCTTCTAGAATTCAGCATAGCTGGAGGGTCAGGGTTTTCATGCCAGTCATACAAGGCATTACCTCTAACCACCTCTCTTGTCCCTATCATCACCGCCACTAGCTAATACTAGGTTGAGTCTTCGGTTTAGCAAGAAGTTGAGCAAGGAATTATTTGCTGAGGAAAATGTGCACTACTATCCACAGCCTATTCTACCTTTATGATACATTGCTGTTTTTCACTTTGTCTGCAACATCCATTCCTATCCCTACACACCCCCACACATACATAAACGGAACCAATAGCTCCCTTTTCCTTAAAGAATTCTCTTAGATTTAATGACTGGGAAGAGAACCCAGAAGCCCATGCTAATTTGCCATTTTCCACAGCAAACTTCTGAGTGGCAAAACTAGTGGCCAGACAAAAATGGGCTTGTGTCTTCAAAATCCTGATGGGAAATAACTATTACTGAAGAGTCCCAGATCAAAGTAAGCCACTCTCCAAGACTGAGGGCAAAAAAAATATTTGAAGACATTATAAGACTGCAAGTTTACTATTCATAAATACTCTCTGAAAGAAACACAGAAACATAAACTTCAGTAAGCAGGAAATCAAATACAGAAAAGAGTACTGGAAAAAGTCACAGTGAGCAAAATAACAGAAAAATGTTTTGGCAAATCAATTGTCATTTTCATAAATTCAAATGTAAGGATGTTTTGGGGCGCCTGGGTGGCTCAGTCAGTTAAGCGGCCGACTTCGGCTCAGGTCATGATCTCGCGGTCCGGGGGTTCGAGCCCCGCGTCGGGCTCTGTGCTGACAGCTCAGAACCTGGAGCCTGTTTCAGATTCTGTGTCTCCCTCTCTCTGACCCTCCCCTGTTCATGCTCTGTCTCTCTCTGTCTCAAAAATAAACGTTAAAATTTTTTTTAAATAAAAAAATAAAAAAAAACAAAACAAAAAAAACAAATGTAAGGATGTTTTAAAAATTAGTTGAGCCTAAAATATTAGATAAAAATAACATGTAAGAAGAAAAGGTCAGTGATTATAATTTATGAGAATAATATAAATATTAATTGACTTTAGACATTAAAATATGTATTAACGATGTACAAGCAACTGTTAAGATATCATAAAACATATTATTTTAATCACAATTGCAGGAGTGGGGTGGTAGAAAAAGAATTTAAAAACTTATCAATCCAAAGGAAAAATGGGGGAAAATTGATGCTCAAGGAAAACATTATAATGATAAATTGCAAAATAAGATTTCAGAATTTACTACCCAATAAACATGGAGAAATTAAATTTCTTTCAGGCAAAGCTTATCCAATTAAATTTCAAAAGCCAAAACAAGATAGTTATACACTGATCAAAAAATCAAATAAAAAATAAATGTTGGAGAAAAAGAATAAAAATGTTATTCCAGGAAAATACTTAACTAAGTGAATACTAACATCTGACAAATATTGTTGCAAAAAATCATTTACAGGGATCACATAATATTAAACAGGTTAACCCACTAGGTGATAGAAATATGTAAACACATATGAACCTAACAAATGTATCACCTTGAATATAAAAATAATTAAAAATTTGTCAGATCACCAAAAATGGGAGAATTTTCTAACGTAATGCAATATTATTCCTTGAATATATGAATAGACTCCATGGCTATCTTGTTTATCGTGCTTCATTTTCTTCAATGCATGCATCACTTTGATCTTAGCTATTTGCTTACTTCCTTACTGTCTCTCCCTCACTAGAATATAATCTCCTTGTAAGTTTAGTCATTATTTTGTTTCATACTGAGTTCCTAGGCTGAAACAGTGACCAGTATATAGTACACAATGAGTATATGGAATCATTATCCTGCAAAGTTATCACAAATGATCATTTCCGTTAATTAATTGCTTATTAGCACAAAAAAATTTAAAAGTCTAACGAGTTAATAAAATATAGGATACAATCTCCAAATACATGCATTTATATTGTGAAGTAAAAAATTTTAAATTATAGGTGAAACAAGTATTTTGGATGTTTTTAAATAAAGTACAAATAAAATACTCTACATTAAAATTGAGAGTTGTGTAAACTGAGAAAGGAAAACTTCAAAATTTTAGTACACATGTTTTTTTTTAACTTTTTTTTTTTTTTATTTTTTTGGGATAGAGAGAGACAGAGCATGAACGGGGGAGGGGCAGAGAGAGAGAGACACACAGAATCGGAAACAGGCTCCAGGCTCTGAGCCATCAGCCCAGAGCCTGACGCGGGGCTCGAACTCCCAGACCGCGAGATCGTGACCTGGCTGAAGTCAGACGCTTAACCGACTGCGCCACCCAGGCGCCCCAGTACACATGTTTTTAAAAAGGTTAGAAATAAAGGAGGTTAGTATTTAATGGAAAAATATGAAAGAATATAAAAAGAAGGAAATAATATTTTAAAAGGAGAAGAAACTTATGAATAGAAAAAAACACACAAAAACAGAATTTAACATAATTTAAAGAAGATTTCCTGAATTTCCATTGCAGGTAATATGGTGAATTAAGCATTCTGAAAAGCATGACTGGAAAACAGTTAAAAATACAGAATAATAAAAAATAAAAATAATTTCCTAATTATATCACTAAGCAGATAGAAGAGGCATCCCAAGAGGGTGACAATAAAGTGAATGTGGTAACCCAGGCAAGCTAAAAAACTTCAAAGCTGATATTCACGCAGAGCGTGTTTACTGAACCCTGGTGAACTCTAGTGAATTTGAGCTTCCATTTTTGCTATGTATATACACAAAAATTCATCAACAAAACTCAGTATTTTTCTGTTATAAATAAACAACTATAAAATGTGAAAGTGAATAAAACTAAAAGTTTGGGAAAAAATATTCCAGAAATAGAAGACTATAGAGAAAAGTAAAACTCTCGTAAGGAACATAGAGGATAATCTGAATAAATTAAGGGATATTCTATACCTGCACATGGGATGGCATCATAGCATAGATGTCTGTTTTCTTTCATTTTATCCATACATTCAAAACAATCCTATTAAAAGTGTATTGATTTTTTTGACAGAGAAATTTATTCAAACAGAATGTGTGGACACTGAAGGTCCACAAAGAGCTTACTAAGTGAGATTTAAATTGAGGATCTAAGGAAAGAGAACTTGGCTTTCCAGGAACATAGTTAAATAAACAACCACCATACATTAATCACAAAAAGGAAACAATTAGACCAATGCAATACAATAGTCAGCACAGGGAGAACCTATGCTGATAAAATTTACCTGATAAGAATTACCAATGGGTTGAAAAAGGAAAGAATGTTTATTGGACATTTTTTGGAAAATTGGCTATATTATATGAGGAGAAAAAAAAATCTGAATTTCTACCTAGCACTATTTAGAAAGGTAGACTTTATGTAGATTAAACACCTAAATATGAAAGATAAAAATATGAACTTAGAAGAGAAAGAAGGAGCATTTCTTAGTGATCCAGAGACAAAAAGTAACATCATAAACTACTTTTTAAAAATGTTTATTTAGGGGCGCCTGGGTGGCTCAGTTGGTTAAGGCCGACTTAGGCTCAGGTCATGATCTCACTGTCCGTGAGTTCAAGCCCCGCGTCTGGCTCTGTGCTGACAGCTCAGAGCCTGGGGCCTGTTTCGGATTCTGTGTCTCCCTCTCTCTGACCCTACCCCGTTCATGCTCTGTCTCTCTCTGTCTCAAAAATAAATAAACGTTAAAAAAAATAAAAATGTTTATTTATTTATTTTGAGAGAGAGATAGAGAGAGGCAGAAAGAAAGGGAGAGAGAGTCCCGACCAAGCCCTGTGCTGTCAATACAGAGCCCAACTCGGAGCTGGATCTCACAAACCAGGGAGATCATGAACTGAGCTGAAATCAAGAGTTGGACACTTAATCAACTAAGCCACCCAGAAACCCCTCATAAACAGTTTTTTAAGTTTATGCATTTTCAGAGAGAGAGGAAGAGATAATAAGTGGGGAGGGAAAGAGAGAGGAGGAGGGAGAGAGAAAAGAGAATCCCAAGCAGGCTTCACGCTGTCAGCACAGACCCCAATGCAGGGCTCACACCCACAAACCGTTAGTTCATAACCTGAGCCAAAACCAAGATTTGGATGCTTAACTGACTGAGACACCCAGGCATCACCCCCTTAAATATTTTTAAATTAGGAACACACATTAGAGTAACAGCTGCTCCTGGTAAAACTCAGAATACAAACAATACTTTAAAGTTAAAATATTTTTGTATCTCACATTATAGAAACATTAGGTATTGTCATTATATTGCTCAAATTTTTGTATAAAGATAGTGAAGCCTAAGAACGCTGAGAAAGTGGGATGCTGAGAAGTGGTAGGAAGAGGCTATATTATTTAAAAAAATAATAAACACTTTGGATCCAAGCTCTATTATTAACTAACTGTATAGCCACAAGCTAATCATTCACTTCTTTTCCCACCCATAAACTGGGACTGAGAGTACCTACACTAAAACATTGTTGTAAGAAGTAGAGATAATGTAAGGTAAGTTACTAAGATGCAGAATAGTGCAGAGTATATGCCCAAAAACTGGAGTGGTTTTTTATCTTTGCTGCAACCCATCCCTTAGTACAGTGTTCAGTAAGGGTTTTAGAGAATAAACGAATCATCTATTAGGAAGATGCCAGGTGCACATAGCTGTTGCTTTTGAAATCTAGCTAGAGGTCCACAAATGAGATGAAGAAATAATTAGGTTATATAGACTATTGCTCCTTGAGGAGGAGACAGACAGGAGTATCGTTGAACATTACTTTGATCACTTGTTTAGGCTTAAATGAATCTTATGAAGAGTTGGATTTAACTGATTCTAAGCTTCCTTGTACAGGAATCGTTAAAACCCTTTACAGATCATTAAGTTTACTCTAGAAATAAGGGTCGTCTGGGTGGCTCAGTCAGTTAAGCCCCCAACTCTTGATTTCAGTTAAGGTCATGATTTCATGGTTTATGAGTTTGAGCCCCACATCAGGCTGTGTTACAGAGCCTGCTTGGGATTCTCTCTTTCTGCTCCTCTCCCACTTGCGTGCTTTCTCTCTCTCTCAAATATAAATATTTTTTAAAAAGACTTTAAAGTATTTTAATATATATATATATATATATATATATATATATATATATATAATGTTTACTTATGTTGAGAGAGAGAGAGAGAGAGACCACAAGCAGGGGAGGGGCAGAGAGAGAGAGAAAGGGAGAGAGAGAAACCCAAGCCACCCAGGCACCTCCAAAAAAGAGTTTAGAAATTAAAGACCTTGAATCTAACTCAAAATTTCCAAGTATTTTTAGCATAAAAATGATTGCTTCTCAGATCCTTGGACTTCTTGCCTCAACTCTATTGGACCAATAAGTACATACTACAAGTTAATAGACTAAATCTACAGAACGTCCATAAAGAGTTCATAAGTGGTAGCTTTTACTCCAAAGGTCTCACTTGCCTGTAAAAACAGGATGTTTCTTGTATACCAGTTATGAGTCTCCTCATTTTTCTTAAAGTTAGGTTTATTCTGTGTTTGCCAATTTTAGGCGATATTTTTATATTTTTGTGTAAGTAGGTCAAGGAATGGCTTGGTAAAGGGTGGCTCAGTTGGTTAAGCATCTGTTTGTCTTGATCTCATGGTTCGTGGGATCCAGCCCCACATCAGGCTCTGCACTAATAGCATGGAGCCTGCTTGGGATTCTCTCTCTGCCCCTCCCCCACTAGCATGCTCCCTCTCTCTCTCAAAATATACGAACATTAAAAAAATAGAAATAAATAAACTCAATAGAATTACATCCTTTTCTATACACATAGTGGTTTTAAGCTGACAGATTTTAACAGTAAGTTGAGGGAAAAAATGGCCAAAGGAAAGGAGGAATGACTATGATGAAAAACAGGTGCAGAAGAAACACAAAAATTCAAAAAGAACCTGTCAGACAACGGACAAAATGGTGGTGTATTCACAAGTATAAATGCTTTATATTGAAAAGAACAATGCTCAAAAATCTATAAAGAGACACAGAATCAGAACTGAACTCATAGAAGTTGGATTTCTGCCAAAAGTGTTGTTTTAAAGGTTTATTAATTTATTTTGAAAGGGTGAGAGCATGAGCAGGGG
Organism: Felis catus; assembly: GCF_018350175.1. NCBI lineage: Eukaryota > Metazoa > Chordata > Mammalia > Carnivora > Felidae > Felis > Felis catus. The sequence goes on along the minus strand of NC_058373.1, from coordinate 96,310,055 downwards.
AGGGGCAGAGAGAGAAGGAGAGAGACAACCCCAACCAGGCTCTACATGGTCAATGAAGAGCCTGAAATGGGACTCAAGCTCCGAACTGTGAGATCATGACCTGAGCCAAAACCAAGAGTCATAGGCTAAACCGACTGAGCCACACAGGCACTCCTAGGTAGTAAGATTTTTGTTTTGGTTTTTTTAATTTAAAAATGTTTTAATGTTTCTTTATTTTTGAGAGAAAGAAAGAGGCAGAATGTGGGTGGGGGAGGGCAGAGAGAGAGAGAGAGGGAGACGCAGAATCTGAAGCAGGCTCCAGGCTCTGAGCTGTCAGCACAGAGCCCGACGCAGGACTCAAACTCGTGAACTTTGAGATCATGACCCTCGCCGAAGTCAGACACTCAACTGACTGAACCACCCAGGCACCCCTGCAGAAAGGTTTTTTAATTAATTTTCAACACTGAAGAGCAGCAGAGGTTGTGATTAGACTACTAGAACAATAATCACTTCACCAGGGATATAAGTGAATAGAATAATTTGCACTTTCATATGTGAATTTATTTTTTTGAAGAATTCATTTTGAATGTAGCTTTATAAATCACCTCCTCATCTCTGTTTCTCTGATTTTGCACCAGGTGTTGAGCCCAAAATGTTTGTGTGGTCCTTTGATATGGTTCTTATTCGATTCATTTCATTTACCATTTATGTTCAGTATTCCATGTATTTTTAGTATTATTTTCAAATAATTCTCTTATCTTAAGGTAGATTCCAAATTGACCTTCCAGAGAAAAGGATAGGATATATGCTTCACTGTCTTAAGTCCCTTAGAGAATATTTCACTAATAATAAATTATCTTCTCCACATTTCATATCTATTTTCACCTCCATATTTCTCAAAATTCAAGAGGAATGAAATACACATTTTCCTTCAAATAATATTTCATGTACCTTGTTTGCAATAACATATTTTCTAGAGGCTAATAGAGATATAGGAAAAATATATTTCCCTTACTGATAGTAAAAGTAACTACTTAACTAGTATGTTTCGTTTGCACTAGTCCTTAGTATTATTCCACAAGAGCAAAATAATATGCTTCTTGTTGAAATTGTTGGATAATTTTGTTTAATCATGTGATCACTACTTCAAAGATTTGCCAATAAGAATTTATGCTGTAAAAGAATCTCTAAGTACTCTATTAGGTATATTTTTGATAAATGTTGAAATAAATCACCACATACACCATCTTTAACAGGTCCCTTTTTTGTTAGACAATAGCTTCTACAATAGTTGCAGTGAATGTAGACAATCCATGTCTAATCCTAAATAGTATTGTAGTTCTTATGGATAATATTTCAATGAAACAAATATTATTTTAGTCAATTTTTTACCTAAACTTATAGATACAATGACAGGTTATTCTATTGATGGTCATGAGTATTTTTTTCACACTCTGCTACCCCAAATCCCATGTTCTTCAGACTCACATTCAGCATATGTGGAAAAAGTCACATATTTTCAGTTACAATGACCAATGTTGGTAACATCTATTCAAATTCTTAACTTTCTTAGAAATCCTGATATTCATAGAAACATCATGATCATCTATTTCAAATATTAGAAAAGTATGCCTTATATAACTGTGTGTTTCTGGCTAAGACTGGGATGGGAGAGTCTAAACAATTCAGTGTGTTGTTATAGTATTCCAATCTGTTCATATAAAACTCCAATTATCACAGAAAATTTTTAGGACAGCGAGAATACTCTGCATGATACCAAAATGATGGATATATGTCATCATACATTTGTCCAAATCCAGGAAATATAACAATGAACTATGGGTGTTGGATTGGGGTGATAATTATGTGTGCATTTAGATTCATCCGTTGTCACAAAGGTACCACTCTGGTATCGGATATTGATAATGAGGGAAGGCTATGCATGTGTGGGGACAGGGGAATATGGGAAGTCTTGAAACTTCCCCTCAATTTTTCTGTGAACCTGAAAGTGCTCTAAAGAACTAAAGTCCTGATAAAAACAAAAATGAAACAAACAAAAAAATCTAACATAACATGCCCTAAATATGATAGGCAAAATACTAACTAATCTTTTCTTTTAGTTACTCTCCCCTCAGCTCACTCTACTCTGAACCATGTTAGCTTTTTTAACTGTTACTCAAACAAACCAAGCCTACTCCTGTCTCAGGGACTTTGCATGTGTTACTCCCTTTCCTGAAGTACATTTCTCCCAGAGACCCATATGATTCCTTCACTCAAGTTTCTTCTCAGATGCAAACTTCACAGGGAGGCCTTCCATCCCCAGTATTGTGCACATCCCTAAAAACCTGCTTTATCCTACTTCTCTCCCTTACTTTTCTTTTTAGAAATTATCAGTGTATTAAATTATATACATACGCCCCTATATATTTTGTTTACTGTTTATATAATCCAGTAAAATATAGACTTGTGAGGACAGGGAAATTTTTATCTGCTTTGTTACTAAGTATTTATTGTATTCCCAGTACTTAGAACAGTGTCTTTCAAATACTGGGTTATCAAAATGCTTGATGTAGGAAGTAATCAATTAGGAGAATTTTTATGGGTTTTGCTGCAACATTTGTCTATTGCTTTGTATATGAGAGTGTTTAATAAAGAAAATTTGAATTTGAAAAATCAGAACATGCTTAAAAAAGCAATGCTAGTTTAAAGCTATTTCTTTTTTATCTTCGTAAGTATTAATACTGAGGATTCCATTTTAAACTTCAATTTTGAGATTTTAAAGAGTGTAAAAGGGTAGCACTTTTACAAAGATGATGCATTGTATGATATTTCACCCATTAAAAAGAAACCATTAATAATATCACAGATGGATAGTTTCAACTATAGAATAAAAAAGTGTCAAGAGGCCAATTTCGACCGAAACTTTTAGCAATGGTACCTTGAGAACTGGTACTTGATTTTTTAGAAACATAGGCAGAGCCTAAACCTTCATTGATTTAAACAAAACTCCTTAGATTTTTCCCATCAGCTCAGTAATTTTTTTTTTTTCAGACTGAAGATTTGTCTTGAAAATCTTACTGTCATTGGGAAAGACTCCTTATTTAAAAAAAAATCAGACTTGCTTCAAAATTGTTTGTTTACATCTTAAAATATGTCAACAAAAATTTTAAAAAGCAAAATAAAAACAAAAAACAAACAAAACAAACATTTCCCTTGTGCCCATCCTTTGGCTGTTTTCTTATAAACCAGGGCGCTGTGTCTTAGGAAACTGAATTAGATTAGATACTTCTGAATTATTTCTCCTCACTGGCTATCTTTGTTTAATTTTCAATGGTAAATTTAAAAGAATGGATGTGTAATATTGATCTGATAGTGGTGGGCTTAATGATTCTTCCCATCTTCTATTTGTCTTGGAATGATTTTTCTTGTTAATTTTCTTCATCTATATTCCTAATGCACTTAATTCTTCAAAATTCTTTAAAAACTAAACATCCAGATGATCATTTGATCACTGTTTTCTTATTACGTTATTTACATCTATCTCTTGTAAAAGTACTAATTCTACAACACTAATTGTGTAAGCGGGTTGGAAGACTACATACACAACAGAAACTAAAGTAGGTACAGAGGTCCAGAATAGATGAAAAATGAGCAAACTCTTAAATGAGTTAAGATAAAGCTGGGAATACAGCTAGTGGCCATAATAAGCACTAAAAAAATGTGTACAATTTTTTATTGCAGGCTGAAATTCTGTATCTATGCTTTCTAAAAGCCCAAACAGAGAAAAATAAGTTGTATGATAAATAAAGTTCTTAACGTATAAGTCCAGTAATTTAGAAAGACAACATATATGCCTGAGATTGAGAGCCGAGAGAAAAGGTTTTTCTGTGAGATCTAAAGGCAGCTACATTATAATTAGCTACATTATTATAGTAAATTCGGAAATCTATTTCACCTGTCTGTTTTTAAATAGTGCCTAATATTGGCCAATGACAAAATGTGTATGTAGATAATACAATGAGTTAATTTGGGGTTGAAATTATGTTTTTTTTTATTCCTTCATCCAATGAAGCTCCACATTAAGTACTAGAATTACTACCATGAGCAAAAGAAGTCATAGTTCATATGAAGAGATAGATATTAAACAATACATCACATGGGAGAGCCTGGGTGGTTCAGTCAGTTAAGCGCCTGACTTCAGCTCAGGTCATGCTCTCATAGCTCCTGGGTTTCAGCCCCACATTGGGCTCTGTGATGACAGCTCAGAGCCTGGATCCTGCTTCAGATTCTCTGTCTTCCCCACTCTCTCTGCCCCTTCCCTCACTTGCCCTCTCTCTCTCAAAAATAAATACATAAACGTTAAGAAAAAAACAAAAACAATAACTTACATGAATAATTAATTTTATAATAAGTGTTAAGAAAAGGAATTTATAGTATGCAGCAAGAGTTAATAGAACAGGACCAAAATCTAGTCTACAGTAAAGTGATATGAACAGTATATCTATAATATATCTCAGTCTTAGAAATGTTTTTCTGTCAATGATAATTTTGATTTTAAATAGCTTATCATCAATTATTTGGGGCAGAGAGTGATTAGGAATTAGATTATATGACCAAACTGGGGGACCTGGATGATTCAGTTGGTTGAGTGTCCGATTTTGACTCATGTCATGATCGCATGGCTCATGATTTTGAGCCCCGTGTCTGGGTCTATGCTGACAGCTCAGAGACTGGAGCCTACTTTGGATTCTGGGTCTCCCTCTCTCTCTGCCCCTCCCCGACTCACGCTCTGTCTCTGTCTCTGTCTCTTTCTCTCAAAAATAAAAAAATTAAAATTAAAAAAAAAGATTATATGACCAATTACATTAGATAATTAGATGGACATTGCCAATTAAGTAAACAAGGCATAGAATATATTCTATATATTCTATATATTCTATAGTCTAGGGACTATACCTATTTACACAATTGTGACACCAACTTACAAATTCATTCTAACTATTGGTTACATGAAATAGGAGGAAGGTCTAAAGAACATCTGTTTATCTGTTTGGCCATTCCTGCTAGCTCTATGGAAATAATATTAAGGATTAGATTCTAGGTATTTTTAGTGGCCTGCTTTATATTGAATTCATAAAACTTAATTCATAAACCATTTTCATACTAAAAAGTTCAAAGAAATTTATGGAGTAAAATAAATAATGATTTCTGATTTGTGTTTGTTTTTATGTTATTACATATCCAACCATCATTAGATCACTCTCCAAATACCTAGGCATGGCCAGCAATAAATTCAGTTATCGTTGGCATTATGACAAACTTTCCAACACATACGAATTATCACTATGCATGTTTTACTGTATACGTCATTATGAAGGTATAAAGCCAAAGTAGCAGGAAAGAACATGCGCAGTTCATTTGAAAATTTTTTAACTTGATTTGTTCCTTTTTACATCTTGTCTTCTCATATTACTTTTCCCTGACTGCTTTAAGGTTTTCTTTTTATCACTGGCTTCAAGGAATTGATCTTTTGTCCCTTGAGTTTTTTTTTCCTTTTTGTATTTTGGGTTTGATGGAGTCCTTGTATGTGTGATCAACTTTTGGAAATTATCATTCATAATTTATTCAAATATTCTTCTCTTATCCTGTTTTATCTTTGGAAACTAAAATTACTTGTAAAGCATGCTTAACGTTGCTAAGCAGTACAACAATTATTTGTTATTTTTAAAAACTCTATTTTTGATTTGGATTATTTATGTTGAGAAATCTTCATATTTATTGTTTTCTTCTGCAGTGGATAATATGCTATTAATGTTATTCAATATTTTTTCTTTTTTTTTCCAGTGAATTTTTCATCTTACAAAGTACAATGTTTATTTTGGAATGTTTAATTTGGCTTCTTCTCGTCACTACTATACCATGCTCATCATCCCTCTGGCTTTTTCAATACATGAAATACAGCTATAATAATATTTACTGTATTTGTTTACTAATTCTAACATGTTATATTTCTGCATCAATTTTGATTGATGGAATTTTAATCCCTTTAGGTGTCGTATTTCTTTGCATGTTAATAAGATTTTATTGGATGCTAGACATTTTTCATTTTATCTTGCTGAGTATTAGATATTTTTATATTCTTAGAATTATTCTTCTTTTTAAGTTTTTCTTATAATTATCCTTGAATTTTGTTTTAAAACAAGTTTCTCTGAAAATAATTTAATCCTCTGACATTTGCTTTTAATAGTTATTTGGCAGAGCAGAGAAGTATTATTTTAAGGACAAATCTTTCTGACTATATAGACAAAATATTTCTGATTATTTTAGTCAATGCCCTGTGGATGATGAAATTTTCTAGTCTTGTTGGTGGGAACACTCTTTTTGGCCCTGTGTATTCTCTCAATTCTGTTCCCTCAAGTATTTTCATGTGGTGGTGGTGTTTTTCTCCCAAGTTCAAGTAGTTTCCTCACCCATATGCACTGATCAGGTAGACTCCCTACAGGTCTCCAGAGTCCTTTTTCTCTGCAGCCCTCTCCTCTCCACTATTCTCTACTGCAGATCCTAGCTGCCTTCATCTCCCAGGCTTTCAACCGCACTGCCTTACATCAGGGTTGGGCTCCACCTCGCTAATGTCATTAGGAATCTCTCTCAAATCATACGGTAGGGAAGTTACAGGGCTCACCTCACTTATTCCCTATCTCTGAGGATTGCTATTCTTCGTTGTTTCATGCCTTCAGTCAGTCTTCAAAACTGTTACTTCATATATTTTGTGGGGATACTTAGATGTTTCAAGTAGGAAGGTCAATCTGGTACCTGAGCTGCTATAGAGGCAGTGGTATCCTGAGCAGGGAGAGTGGCCCCACTAAGCTCCTTCCCTGGGAAATATGCTAAGCATCTCAGCATCAAACCACCAAAACTTTGAACTGTGTCTATGAGTATCTGTGCTTTATCTCAATTTATTTTGCGCACGGGTAAGCAAAATAGGTCCTAAAGTATCAGAAAAGCCTAAGAGGCTGTTTTAGTTTCTGCAAGTTTTCATACATACAAATACTCTCAGATAGCAAGGGAAACCTGTAATATTAGTAATGGAGTTACTTAAAGATGTATGATTACTCAGGTGAAGAAGTTTATTGTCCAATTATATATTAATTATTTCCTTCACCTTAGGTTTTTTTAAAAAGAATTGGAATATGACACATTATTGATGCATATTGAAGTCTTAAAATCGACTGATTGTGTATAATGCATTTGTCAAATAATACAGTCATAAAACTTATATGTCAAATGGAGGAAAAATTAGACAATAAGCAACACAAACATTTTAACATTTAAATGTTAAATGTTTAAATTTTAAGCATTTGCCAAATCCTTTTCTTCCTTAATATTTGTAAATTGTTTGTAATATTATGTATATTTTCAAAACCATTTAAATTGCCACTGTTATTCACTCTAACAGGAAGTAGTAATGTGATTTAAAATATTCTCAGCGATTTATTTTGGCATTGGAATGAATATCTAAAAAGTATAGGCTTTCAAGAGCAAAATCTTGGTTCATATTCTAGATTTGCTAAATTATTGTTTTGTATCTTCGAGGAAATTAACATATATCTTTTTTCCTCAATTAATGTGATTTGAGTTTCACAGGTTTGTTGTGAGGGCCAAATGAGAGAACTACAAAGATACACTGCATAGCAGGAGTCTTGTAAAATATAATTCTCCTGTCTAAAATTGCTATCACCAATTTAGCACCAAGATTGATGGTCTGAGTTCAGATCTGATATCACTTAACTAAAATTATTACCAATTTAGGTCTGATGTATTAAATCAAGGATGACTAATATGTTTCAATTCACATGCTAATGTTGATGGATTGGTTGTGGCTTCCAGGAGGATTATATTGAAAACGTTTCAGTGCTGCATCTGGATTCAGTGGGAAAGGGTTTGGTGATTGATTAGTGATTTCCCATAAGAAGTGTTGCTCATTTTCTCTATATAAACCAGTATATACTATTGGCATAGATTTTGGTCCACCAAAATCTACTATAGCTAAGGTTATTAAAAGTTTTTAGGCTAAATGTAAACATTTTTCAAGTAAAATATAAAAATAAGAATTTTATATACAGATTAGATTCCCTTATTTCTTCCAAACAAAAAATGCTTTGTTTCAAAGCCTCTGGCCTATATCTGCAATTCTACACATTCTTCTATATGTGTAAAAGGAGTTATATATTATTCATATAATGTAGGAATTCTAGAAGCAATGGAGATTAGAATAACAATACAAGAAAATGGATATTGGTATTGTATATGCTGAACTTCATTTATTTTTTTTTTTTATTTTTTCAACGTTTATTTATTTTTGGGACAGAGAGAGACAGAGCATGAACGGGGGAGGGGCAGAGAGAGAGGGAGACACAGAATCGGAAACAGGCTCCAGGCTCTGAGCCATCAGCCCAGAGCCTGACGCGGGCTCGAACTCACGGACCGCGAGATCGTGACCTGGCTGAAGTCAGACGCTTAACCGACTGCGCCACCCAGGCGCCCCTGTATATGCTGAACTTTAAATTATAAGGTAATTTAAATGGATATTGAGAACTAATACTTCTCCCATCACACAAAGAAATTTGGAATGTTAAAAAACGGTAAATATCACCAACCAAATAATAAAGAAAGAGAAATCCCTAGATGCTATAAATGACAAAGATAATTAAAGTCTGAAAATGGTTTCAAGGGACTTAATCTTTAAGGGTATTCCCAGAGGAATCAAGGACCCCACGGTTGACAGAGTTTAGTGTGGATGCAAAGGCAGCCAGAGAGCTGGAATGGGGCTTCCTACACAATCTAGAATACTACAAGGGGCCCCTCCTACCAGTGGAATGAGCAACTGAGAAATTTCCGCCCTCTAGTCTGGGGAATCAGCAAGGAAATATGTGAAGGGAAGAAAATAATAAAAACCAGATAAATAAATAAGTAGCAATTGACATTTTAGAAGTATAGTCATTAAAATTAAAAAAAAATACAATAAACATTCTAAACAAAATATTGGGTATATCTGAAGGGAGAAGTGATAGCAAAAGTAATATATTTGAGCAAATAACCAAGAACATAAGAGAAATAAAGAAATAGAAAATACTAGACAGATTTTCAGAAACACTGGAGTAACATGAGAAGAGTAGAAACTCTAATTGTACTCTTGGCAGCATACAATGGAGTAAAAGGAAGACAAGTTGTATTTGAAGAGGCATTCATCATAAAATTTTCAGAACTGAAAAAAATCTTGAGTGTTCAGATAAAAGCAACAGAAAAGAGGTGTGCCTGGGTGGCTCAGTTGGTTGGGCTTCCAGCTTCAGCTCAGGTCATGATCTCACAGCCTGTGAATTTGAGCCCCACGTCGGGCTCTGTGCTGACAGCTCAGAGCCTGGACTCTGGAGCCTGCTTTGGATTCTGTGTCTCCCTCTTTCTCTCTACCCCTCCCCCACTCATGGTCTGTCTCTCCTCAAAAATAAATAAAAAAAATAAAAAAATAATTTTTACAAAAAGCAACAGAAGATTCTGAACAAGAGAAAAATCTAGGCCTAGGTACACTATTTTGAATCTATAAATCATAAAATATACAAAACATTCTTAAAAGTGACATAAGAAAAAGTATAAAATGTACAAAAATTAGCCTGAAAACAAAGATCTCATCAACAGTAATGAACACCTATAGACACCAGATTAATATCACAGAAACACTAAAGAATAATTGTACACACAAGAATAATTCTATACCCAGCTAAGCTATTATTCAAAATGTATTGCAAAATGCAAATACTATGACACAAAACATAAACAAAAGACAGTATCCTACACACACCCTCATTAAAACATCAACCAAAGAACAAACTTCAGTAAAAAGTGAAAAGTGAAAATTAAGTATCAAGAATGACCATAGAAATCTATAAACATTTAGATAAATAAAATAATTAGTTACATAGGGAGGTTTAAAAACAAGATATAAATTAAATATTTGGTAAATTAAGAGAGTTTTAAGAATTAAAAAAGAAATTTGTATGTATTGATTTACCTTAGACACAGTTAAGCCAGGTAATCATCAAAAATTTCTAAAAGAATGGAAATAGAATATATAGCTCCAAAGAAACACATACAAGAAGAAAAGAAAATCAATAAATGCAATAAATGATGTAAAAAGAAGATATAGGGGCACCTGAGTGGTTCAGTTGGTTAAACATCTGACTCTTGATTTTGGCTCATGTTCATGAGATCAAGTTCCAGGTTGGGCTCCAAGCTTGTCTCTCTCTAACATCTCTCTCTGCCCATCCCTTACTCATGCTGTCTCTCAAAATAAATAAACATTTTTAGAAAAAGAAGATGTAAATAAAATACATGGTCAATAAAATAATAAATAAACATCAATGTGTATAAATATACACAAAATATGTTAAATATATTAAATTTATCTGGAGATAGATACTTTCAGGTTTGATTAAAAATATTTTTCCATGTGCTGTTCGAAAAAGATTTACCTTTTGATAATTTCTGCTGTTCTAGACTATTTTCCTTCAGTAAAGTTACAACGATTTTGTTGAATAACATAGAAAGTTGAAAAAGCTAAAAAATAACATGCCAAGAAAATGATAATGAAATAGTCTGCATAGCAATATTAATATCAGAGAATTATTTTAAGACAAAAATTAAAATTAACCATAAATGGTTTAATCCTAAAGTGAAAATTTAACTAACAATCTATAAAATAAGTATTAGTATGGTAAAAAATGTAAATGTAAATGGATAGAAATGAAAGTACACAAAATCAGGTGGTCAGTTTTAATTAAGCCTTATGAAAAAATTTGATAACACGATCCTTTATTACTAAGGATATAAGTATTAGTAAGGATAATGTAAATTAACAACACAATTAATACATATACCTAGAACTCTGCACTGCAAAAGTAAACACTTTTTTTAGTACACATAATATATATATAAAATCTGATCATGTAGTAGGCCACAAAGCAAATGTCTACAAATAAAAAGAATTATGATGCTATGAAATATAGTATATGATCAAAATATGATAAAATTAGAAATCAATTACAAAAAAGGGCTAAGAAATTCTTAATTAAAATAAAACAAAAATAATTAATAAAACACAAAAAAGATTCTTAGTATGTTCAAAGAAGAAATGACTATGGTAATGTTTGAAACTGAATGGCAACACTGTCACTATAAATCAAAACCTATTTGAAATCTGGAAAATGGTGTCTATAAATTAATTTTAAAATGCATATTTCAAAAGAGAATCACTCAGAAGCATTATACTACAAACATCATTAGCACAGCTTATCAAATATGTTGGGTTTTTGTCCCTTTCTGGGCAATGATAGAATTTTACTTTTTTTCTTCTTGAATTTAACATATATTTGACATATTTTGGCCAATGAATTTTGAGGGTCACAATTCAATGTGTCATATTTGGGCAGAAATTCCAAGTGCCAGTTATCTTGAGACACTATATCCTTTTTCTACTGCTGCAGCAATTGTAAAAATGCATGTCAAGGTAAGGCCTTCATCAGACTGATTGCTAAAGAAATATGAGAAGATACCTTGTCAGACAACACTGACATGCAGTATGAATGACAAAAAATTTTTATGTGTATTTTGCCAAGATTTTGTAACTGATAGGTATAATATAGAATACTGTAGCCAGTACAGCCATCGCTAAATTTAAGAAATTAGAATTGGGGGTGCCTGAGTGGCTCAGTCAGTTAAGCATCTGACTTTGGCTCAGGTCATGAACTCATAGTTCGTGAGTTTGAGCCCCATATTGGGCTCTGTGCTGACAGCGCAGAGCCTGGAGTCGGCTTTGGGTTCTGTATCTCCCTCCCTCTCTGTTCCTCCCCAGCTCCCATTCTGTCCCTCTCCCTCTCCTTCTCTCTCTCAAAAATAAAGATTAAAACAAATTTAAAAAAAAGAAATTAGAATGAGAAATTCAAAATAGTCATTGAAAGTCTAATAAAATAGCTAAATCTCAAGAAAGATTGTCCAAGGAAAAAGAAAATAATATGTAACTTAGAATATTAAGATTTTAAAAAGGGACTAATTTTCACAAGCAACAAAGCATGAAGAAATTGCAATGATATATAGGAGAAATTTTATACCAAGTATGTTTAAATAAATTGAAGCAATATATCCTGAGTATTTAAACTAGCAAAACTGACTCCAGAAAAACGTGCAAAAACCTGTAGCTTTTGAAGAAAGTGAATTAAGATTCAGAATACCTTTCTAAAAGGCATCAGGCCCAGATAGTTTTACAAAGTTAACCAAACCTTCAAGACAGATAGATATATCCTGTATCTTCTTCAAGGTGTTTCAGAGAATATGAGAAAAATTTTACACTGTAATTTATGAAGCAAATTTAATCTTGTTAAACAATTGGTAAAAGAACATCAAAATTAAAATTATGGAACACTGGTTTTTAAATTATCAAAATTGTTCTAAATAGTGAGCCTGATTAACCTTAGCTTGAGCATGCATTTTCTAGATGGCCACAATCCAAGCATTCCCTATGTAATATATAAGAGTTATGCAGTTACTGATCTACTCAGGCGTAGAGTAGTCAGACAATAGAAGGGCAAACTTTGGGGTGGGCTTGCATCCAGCTTTGGACAGCCCATTCATTTTTCAATGTAGTTTATAAATAGAATTTTCTGTGTATGCCAAAATCTTAAAAAGATTTGGGATCAGTATCATTTTGTCTTATACCTATTGTAATCTCACACATTTGCTATTTATCACTTCCTTATGAACATTTTAGTTTGTTATGGAGGTTCTGAGAATTAATTTTAGTTTCACTTAACTGAAAAAATATAATTGATAATAATAATAAAATAATGAGGAGTGCTGCCTTTGGGGAACACTAATATGATAAGTCTAAGTTGCACAATTTTAGGCTAAAGTGTAGTTTAAATTCAAATACGTGACAATTGTGACACAATGTCATTGGAGTTTTATCTTATGATTTTAATTTGTCAATTGTGCTTTTAGTTTTTTACATGAAATATCTTATCCTTAACTTTACAGACTATAGCCCTAATCTAAGTAGACTATTGTGTTCCAGTTGAGTTAGTGGTAAGGTACTAAGATGAAATTATTGAGACCATTATCATGACAACAAAAGATCAAATACTCCTCAGAAGGAATTGGTAGTTACCCTTGTCCATCTAAGAGAGACTATATGTTGAATTCAAACACAACACCAAATATTTTCTTAACAATATTCCAGGAATTTCTTTTATAGCTCAATTTCATACTGAAGAGAATATGTGTTAAAAAATATTACAGCAATACTGATTCTACACCTAATTCTGTTGTAATCAATTGTTTCATTATTCTCTGCTTTGTGATTTCTATTTTTATCATGAAAAGTCAATGAAAAAACTTTCTCCTAAATTTTTTTTCTTTAAACATCTTTGTCATGTTTATATTTGCTGTTTTTCTCAGTTTGAATGATTTAAATGTAATTTTTTTCAACAAACACAACTTTGTACCTAGTGAGTTTTGTGTCCCCTGTTACATTTTTTTAAATGTTTATTTATTTTTGAGAGAGAGAGAGGGAAAGAGAGAGAGAGCTTGAACAAGGGAGGGGACAAAAGAGTGGAAGACAGAGGACGTGAAGCAGGCTCTGCACTGATAGCAGAAAGCCTGATGTGGGGCTTGAACTCACAAACCAAGAGATCATGACCTGAGCCAAAGCTGGATACGTAACCAAATGAGCCACCCAGATGCCCTTGTTACATTTGTTATAAAGGCAACATGACTTCTCTCATAAAAATGTTGGTGTATTGGGGCGCCTGGGTGGCTCAATCAGTTAAGCATCCAACTCTGGATTTCAGCTCAGGTCATGATCTCGTGGTCAGGGATTGAGCCCATGTCGGAATCCATAAGCCTACTTGAGATTTTTGTTTTCTCCTTCTGCCCCACTGCTTGCTCTCGTGCTCTCAAAAAAAAAAAAAAAAATGCTGAAGTGTAAAATAGGCTAACCACTTTCTTATTGAATATTTGTCCTTTGGTTTTATTGATTCTAGTGAAAAAAATCCTTATTTTAGAGTTGAAAGGTTATAAAAAGGTATGATTTTTAAGTACTTATAATATTTTTACAAAAGTCCATGTTTTGGTATTAGAAATAAAATAAAATATTGATTTTTATTTAATTATCATATGTAAATTTTTTTCTATCTTCCTAATGAAAATACATTCTGCCACTACAGTGCTGCAAGAAAATTTTACTCCTAATATGAAATTCTCACATTTTTTATGATATGTCACTGGCATCAGAATTATGATATAGTGTATTATAATGCACTTTTGATGTTTAGAGATCATTTGTCGTTACTGCCATTTAATTGGTTTTGCACAGTGCCAGCCAGAATGTAATCCACATTATAAACATCCAGCAGATATTTATTTTGTGAATAAATAGAATTTGAAATCTCATTTTATAATTGAAACATCAAAAACCCATCATGTAAGTATTTGCTTCTCTCATTCATATGTTCTGCTCTCCTGGCATTTTATCCTTGATGTACAAAACAAAAAATATCTGAGTGTTTATTCTTAACATGATTTGAAATTTCACCTTTTTAAAAAGAGTCTTTATTGGATACTATTACTGACTGAAATTAAGATAGGAAATATTTTAATGAAATTCACTATACAGTTGACCCTTGAATAACATGATTTGAATTATACAGTTCCACTTATTTTTTTTTATCGCCTTATTTGAGTATAGTTAGCACACAATGTTACATTATTTTCAGGTGAACAACATAGTGATTCGAAATGTGCAGGTAGACTTAAATGTGGATTTTTTCACTAAATACAGTATAGTATAGTAAATATATTTCTCTTCCTTATTATTGTTTAATACATTTTGTCTAGCTTACTTTATATACAAGCTTGTATATATACAAGAATACAGTATATAATACATACAAAATACAAGATATGTGCCAATAGGCTGTTTATGTTGTCAGTAAAGCTTCAGGTCAACAGTAAGCTATTAGTAGTGAGATTTGGGGGAAGTCAAAAGTTAATATGTGGATTTCCAACTGCATGGGGGTCAGCACCCCTAACACCCATATTTTTCAAGAGTCAACTGTAGTTATTTTTCAGGAATATGCCTATTAAATGATTAAGCACAGAGATTATGGGTAATGGCTCTCTCATTTTTTCTAACATCAAACTTCCACTTAGCCTGCCAATCTGATAATGTCTTATCTTCCTCAATTGTTCCCCCTACCCTCCAAATCCTGGACTGTTTTTATTATAATTCTGTGACTTCCTTGTGGTTATGGCCATTTTGTTCAGTTTCTTGTAATCCTCTAACCCTAACCTGTTCTGTGAGCTTCTCAGCTCTTCATACAAATTGGACTAGTTCTAGGTATACAATGTTTTCATGAAATTTCCCATTTCAGATCCTTGGGAAGTGTACTCCTGGTGGATCAGTCTAGTCTTTCTCTCTGAGGAGGAATTAATTAAAAACTACTGAAAACAGTAAGTTTTTACTTAGTTGATGATTGATTTGCCAAACAGTTCTCATGATAATTAGGTTTGTAAGTCCAAAAGATTGACAGTGTGTAAGTAAAATCTCAGAATTTTCCATTCATATTTGCAATTATGTTCTTAGTATGTAGCTTATCCAGTTAAATTTGGGGTGCAAGTTGTCAAAAATTTTAAAAAAAGAAATTCTATTTATTCATCAAATAACACTGTTTATTAGTCTTAACCTTAATAGTGTATGTGAATCATCATACTATAGTCTCAGTATCCCAATTGTCTCTATACTAAAAGTTATTTAAATGCATTCTGTGTGACATTTATATCAAATTTATTCAAATAGTCCTAGATAGAACAAATATAAATTTAATGTATTTTTATAACCAATGGTAAGGAATTTTTATTTTCTTTTATTATTTTATTTTTAAATTTTTTTTATTCATTTTTTTGAGAGAAAGAGCATGAGTGTATGAGTGGGGAAGGGGCAGAGAGAGAGGGAGAGAGAGAATATCAAGCAGGCTCAATACTGTCAGCACAGAGCCAGATGAGGAGCTCAAACTCACAAACTGTGAGATATGACCTGAGACGAAATCAAGAGAGGATGCTTAACTGACTGAGCCACCCAGGCACCTGAGAAATTTTTATTTTAATAGAGGATTTTTAAAATTTACATCCCAGGAAGGATTCAGTTTTATGATATCATCCTATGTCCTTATTTTTTTTGCATAAACCTGATACCTTAGTGTGTGTTTTCATTTATCCCCAGAGTAAGTTTAATTGTAACTCATTTTAAAGGTCCATAATGATAATAGAAACCTTTCAAATTTCCTTTTTAGTGATATAAGTTGCCCTTATTTTCCACCAGTAAAGCTAGGAATTTTCATTTTGAGCAGTGAGATCATTATTCTATTGTATTGTATTGTAATTTATTTATTTATTTATTTATTTATTTATTTATTTATTTATTTATTTATGGAATCGGCAGAGAACACATCTAATTCAGATTTCATTGGATTCCAGACCAATGTATTTTGGCAGGGAAATCACTTCAGATGTAATTCTATCAGCTAAGAACTGACTGGAGTCCCCGTTCACTCAACACATTTATAAGAGTAATTAGCTTTGATACAGAATCATATTTTGCTTCATGGCTTTCTCTGTACAATTTTTATTCAGAAGGTGGTTTGTCCTATCTAGAGTATAAAATCTGTGAAACATTTTAAACTAAATGCAAATCTGGCAAGTTTGGAAGTTTGACAATTTCAGAAGTAATTACATGCTTTCATGGGAGAATTTCACATTGTTTTGCTGCACTCCCTCTCCACCACTCCTGAATGCATTGTGCTCAAAGGTATAAATTTGGCAAGTGCAAAAGAAAAATAAGCTTCCTTGTAGTTTTATTTCATTTTCATTATTAAGTGAAAATATAATGTACTACACATATTTCTATACAAACTAATATGTACAACATGAAATATATTCTGAAATTAAGTTTAAAATGTTCATCTCTAAGGAGCTGTTAATAATCTCGAACCAGTATGGTTGAAGGTACCATATGTTTCATTAAGATATTCAGTAGGAGGACAGGTTTGCAACTTTTACAGTATTTTCCACACTGGATATTTTTTCCTCCCAATTTGTGCTTACTTGTCTCCTTAGTATTTCAGAGTCTTTAGTATTGAATTCATCAAAATATACTGAGTCACTTTATTTTACATACAATCCTTTCTATTGCTGTCTCATGTGTGCCCCACCCACACTATCACAGATAACAAATTAACTCTATGATGTGTCTCCTTGCATAGTGGATCCATAGTCATAACTATATGCAAATACATTCATATGCACACATACACATATGCATGCAGTTACACACCTATATATTTTTGTTTTCTGTGTTTTTTTAAAGTAGGTCTATATTACACATGTTTTTCTGCATCTTGCTTTTTTAATTTTTTGGTATATCATAAAAAATATCTTTAAGTCAATCGTTTTACATCTAATATACACTTTTAAATGACAGTACAAAAACAAGCAACGAGGGGAAAAGAGGGAGGAAAACCAAGAAACAGACTCTTCTTTTTTAAGTTTATTTATTTTGAGAGAGAGAGAGAGAGAGAGAGAGAGAGCAGAACGAGTGGAGCAGAGGGAGGGGAGAGAAAGAATCCCAATCAGGCTCCACGCTGGGTCCACACTGTCAGTGCAGTCTGATGGGGGCTTGATCTCACAAACCATGAGATCATGACCTCAGCTGAAGTCAAGGGTCAGATGCTTAACTAACAGAGCCTCACAGGCACCTCAGACTGTTGATTATAGACAGCAAGCTGGTGGTTCTCAGATGGGAGGTGGGTGAGGGGATGGATTGAATGGGTGGTAGGTATTAAGGAGGGCACTTGTGCTTAGCACCAGGTAATGTGTGGAAGTGTTGAATCACTATATTGTACAGCTGAAACTAATATTACACCGTATGTTAACTAACTGGAATTTAAATAAAAATTAAAAAAAAATAAATGTCAGTACTGTATTCTGCTTTTGGATATTGGTGTCATTTCTGGTTTATTCAACTCTTCACTTACTGATGGTATTCTTTTTGTTTCTAGTATCTATCTCAACAAACAATGCTTCAGTAAACATCTTTATGACTGAAATTATTCCTTTAAAATTTTTTAATCTGATGAGTATAAAACAATTATTAACTGTTATGTAATTTATGTTTTTCTGAGTGGGAAATTGAGAATATTTTCATATATTTAATAACATTTGGATTTAATTTTCTATGAATTGTCTATTTGTATTCTTTGTTCTTTTTTATTTTAGTATTTTTCTTTTGGTTATTAATTTATAAGGTCAAGCTTTGCTTTACCTGAAGATATTATATCTAGACTATTATCTTACTCTTGTTTTGGATCATTTCACAATTTATATGTCAAAGTTTCAAAATGTGAAATATATCTTATTAAACTACTAATCATAGAATAATACATGCATTTAAAATAAAATAATTGCTATGTGCTTTAATTCACTCTCTCTTCTAATCCTCAGAAATAATAACTGGTAAAAGCTTGGACTTTAAAGGGTTTCCTATAGATGATTTTTAGAGAAGATCTGCGATGACAAGTTCTTTTAGATTTCTTTCATCTGGGAATGATTTTCTCACACATTCATACCGAAGTATACTTTCACAGATGTAGATACTGGGAAGACAGTTCTTTTCTTTCAGTACTTACATAATGTGCCACCTTCTTACTGTCTCCACAGTTTCTGATCAGAAATCTGTTGCCTTTAGAATTGTCATTTCTCACAGGCAATGCATAGTTTCACCCTGTCTGCTTTCGAGATTCTTGTCTTTAATTTTCAGAAATTTATCAAGAAGTGGCTAGGCATAGATTTCTTTGATGTTATCTTGTTTTCAGTTTGTCAACTTGTTGAATCTATAGGGATTATGTTATCTTTTTTTCCTGCCAAACAGGGATCTGTAGCCCCAAATATTTTCTTTTCTTTTCTTTTCTTTTTTCAGTTCCACAATTTCTTTTCTTCTTCCTCTGGGACTCTGATAAATATTCCTTCATTTTGTTATTGTCTCACAACTCCCTGTAGATCAATTTACTCTTTTCCAATATATTTTCTCTTTGGTGTACAGATTTATAACTATTGCTTTATCTTCAAATTATTTGATTGTTTCATCTGTTGTTTCCATTCTGATATTGAGGCCATTCAATGATTTTTTAGAAGTTCTGTTATAGTGTTTTTTAATTTAAAATTTTTCATTTGATTCTTTTTTATGTCTTCTATTATTTTTTGCTGAAAGTTTTAATAGTTTAAGTATGTTTCAAAGGTGTTATTGCTCATTAGAGTATTTCAAGTGACAGCTGCTTTAAAATCCTTGCCAGAGAAGTTCAATACCTGTGTCATCTTAGTGTTAGTGTCCATCATCTTTTCTAATTCAAGTTGAGATCTTGTTTACTACGATGTGTTCATTGACTAGGGGATATTCCCTAGTTACACAAGAAAACAAAAATCTAAGTGTTGCAGTGAATGTATTTTATAGTTGTGATCAAAGTCCACGATCAGTTAACTTTTAAGTAAGGGAGATTATTTTAGATAATCTAGGTGGGTGTGATTCAGTTGAAAAGCCTCAAAAGTGTAGTTGAGATTAGAAAAAAAAAAAATTCCCCTGAAGATTGAAGTTTCAGCCCATCCCCAGTAGTTCCAGTGTATTCCTCCTGACAGCCTGTCCTTTGACTTTTAGACTCATCTAGCTAGCCTCCACAATCAGGGAAGCCAAATTTTGTGCAACAAACTTCTTAATATAAATATTCTACAGGTTCTTGTCTGGTTAAATCTTGCCTGATACAACTCTTCATAGAATATCAAGTAGCTTGCACTCCACCATGAAAATAGTTTGTGTCAGAAGACTATATGGTTCCTTTGTAAATCTTCATTTTTATTTTTAAAATTTTTATTTTTATTTTTTAAATTTAATTTTGTTTTTGAGCAAGGGAGACAGAGAGAAAAGAGAATGTGAGCAAGGGAGAGGTGCATAGGGAGAAAGAAAGAGAATCCCAAGCAGGCTCCATGCTCAGCACAGAGCCTCACACGGGGCTCCATACCATGACTCTGGGATCATGACCTGAGGTGAAATCAAGAGTTGACATTCAACTGACTGAGCCACCCAGGCATCTCTATAAATCTTCCGTTTTAGTCGTTAGCTAATTTGCTTAGATTCAGAATGCATTTCCTGACTCATTTCTGTGGGTTATATTTCAAATGTGGGTTGGTTGCCATCTCATTACTAATGGATGTAGAATTTAGAGAATCTACTGGGGAAGGCCATGCAGGAAATAAATTAAAATGGGAGGAAATATGAAACATCAGTAATTAAGAGTAATGGGAAGCATAAACATATAAGTAAAAATAACACTCTTGAGTGTTTAAAATTACATTTGACTGTCAAAAGCAAAACTAATTATAAAATGGTTAAATCTGATTCTCAATGTATGAAGAGATAATATTTCAGATAACTATATTGTAAAGGAAGGAGGTTAAAGAAATTCAAATAGTGATAAGGTATCTGCATTTTACTTGAAGTTGTAATCTACAATCTTAATAACCACTCTCCTAGGTATTTACATATATAAATTTAAAACTTATGTTAACACAAAATACTGTGCATGGATGATTATAGAAGTCTTATTGAATAAGCTCCAGAACCCGGAAGTAACTAAGATTTCCTTCAACATGTGAATGATATGTGGGATAATATTCTGTACTATTCACTGATAAAAGGAATAAGCTATTGATACAGATAACAAATATGGATGAATCTTAAACACACTCTGGTAAAATAAAAAGCCATACCCAAAGCATATTTGTATAATTCCATGTATGTGACATTCTGGAAAAGGTAAAACTATTGGGAAACAAAACATTTCAATGATTTTTTCTGGATTTTGAAGACAGCAAAGAGTTTACTACAAAAGAAATTTACATATGGAAGCAACCTAAGTACGCATATGTAGATGAATGGATAAAGAAGATGTGGTAATCGAATGTTACGCAGGTATTAAAAAAAAAAAGAATAAAATCTTACCATTTGTGACAACATGAATCTGTCTAGAAAGTATATGTAAGTGAAATAAGTCAGACAGAGAAAGGCAAATACCACATGATTTCATTATATGTAGAATCTAAAAAACAAACAAACAAACAAAAAACAGATACAGACTAATTAATTCAGAGAACAAACTAGTGGTTGCTAGAGGAAAGGTGGTTGGGAGGACAGAAAAATAGGTGAAGGAGATTAAGAAGTACAAACTTGCAATTATAAAATAAACAAGTCAAGGGTATGAAAAGTACAGCATAAAGAATATAGTCAACAACATTGTAATAATGCTGTATGGTGACATAGGGTAACTACACTTACGGTGGTGAGCACTGGGTAGTGTGTTGTCTAAAAGCTATGTTGTACACCTGAAACTAATATAACAATGTCTGTTGACTATACTTCCATAAAAAAAAAAAAGGAATGTGCAAGGAAATGTTGAGGGTTATGTAAGAACTCCGTATGGTACTGGATTGGTGTATCCATGACTTTTGTATTCGTCAACATCTGTATAAAAAAGAGTGAAATTTAATGTAAGAAAATTTAAAAATTGACCAGGATGGATGTTGAGAACCCCAGAATGAAATACAGACTGATACAAATATGGCATATATTAGAGAGCTTGTAGAAGTAGTGACATCTTAGTAGAAATACGCACACTCAGCACTCAGGTTTTAGATTATAAATACCCATTCTCCAGGAGAAGGAACTAGATATTCCCAAAGAAATAACTGATCCCAAGCCCAGAGCAGGAATGATGAGGTCAAGCACTTTACAGTATTAGAAGTGAGTAAGTGCTGAAACAGGAAAAAATTTTTTTAAAGAAATAGATTATATCAGGACACAGAAGCAATGTGAAAGAGCTCCCAATGGCCAAAGTTGGAAGAGCTAAGCATCAAAATAAATAACATAGTATTGGATGATAACTCGTCACTAAATAAATATCAATGAGTCCATACTGATATACATAAATGATTAAGAAAATAAATAATGGCAGAGAAAGAACAAATTTTCCTTAAAGGAGAATACCAAATATTGTATGCAGATATTTCTACCACTAAAAGGTAGAATTTATGTCTCTGCCCTGTGAGTGTTGGCTGGACTTACTAATTTCCAAAGAATAGAGAACAGAAAGGAAAAAAAAAAGAGTAACTTTACAGTGGAGAAGTCTGACAACATCCCCTTCATCAAGTGATCAAGGTTACTATCACCAGTAATGGGCATGTTGATAGCTGATGTGATAAGAAGGCAAACTCCCCTCTGTAGTATTCTTCTCCAAAATCCATAACTCCAGTCCATCCATGAGAAAACATCATTCAAACCCAAATTAAAGGACATTTTACAAGCTACTGCACATACGGTTTTCAAAGCATCAAGATCTTGACAAACAAGCAGAGTAACTGTCACAGAACACATCGTTACTGTTTCCAAAGGACTTTATAGTCTCTTTATTATTATATTCCATCACTTAAGAACTCTTACCAGCTCTGAGTTAATTTTTCCAGGAAACATTTTTGCATTTCTTATGCCTAGTATATTGCCTGGCACATTATTTCTTGTTCATTTTAAATTAATGTATTAATTTCTTTCAATAATCAAAGTTACATATGTGCTAGTGATTTTGCATTCCATCCCTATGTAGTTCTTGTTCTCAACTTACCATCATTAACTTTCATCTTGCTACTTAGAATTTCACAACCTGGTGCTATAATTCTTTCAACATGCATTAATGTTATTTAGGCTTAGTATGAAAGAACATGGAGTCCACCAGGCATGCAAGAAAAAAAAATACCCTTTTGTATTCTCCCCCATCATCTTTTCATCACCAGGTTTTGACAATTACCTTAAGGCAGAATTGTTTCGGTGCTTCAGGCGTGTACATCTAGACTCTCCTTCAGTTCCTTCTATTCTTCCAATTAATCATTTATGGACATCTCTGTTAATATGCAATCTGTATTGCATATAAGCTTTATGATCCCTTAGATTTCATTTTGGCTATAACAATGCAACTTAGAAACTTCAAAATAAACTACTAGTATGATTCTAGAAAATCAAGAGGATAAATATATGCAGAAAAAAGCTTTTTTTCCTGTAAGATATTGATGTCATAAATGTCCTCTTTTTGTCTTTTGGGGGGAGAAGGTTTTATAATAAATTTAAGATATTGCATTAATAAATGGTATATTGATAAGCCAGTTCTCTAAACTAAACCAAAACAGGAATTAACTGACTTGCAGCATTTGCTGATGTCCATGGTATAAATAATCCACAATGACCGAATTCAAGCAACCAACATGGTATCATTGAATTAGAAAAAAGCAACAGATCAACTCCCATAAGGCAATGTGAATCAGCTCTAGGTACTGGGGCATTACTCCAATATTGTACTGTCTTGACATGACAGAAGTAGTAAAATTTCCCTGTTACTATGAACCCAAAGGAGACTGAGTGGTAGGATTAAAGGATCTCAAAGCTTGTATTCAGCAATTCAGAGAAAGTTTGTTCTTCCAATAAACCTGAAACTGGGGAGAAGCCAAGATGGCCGAACAGCATGGAAGATTTTTTTCATCTCGCGTCCACGAAACACAGTCAGATCAACACTAAACCATCCTGTGCACATAGAAAAATGATTTGAGGATTAATACAACAACTTGCACAAACTGAACCACAGAACTCAGAAGGTATGCTGTGTGGAGAAGTGAACTGGGGGAGAGAGAAGCAGTGGAGGGCAGGGAGCTGTTTTTGCTTGTGGAGAGAGGATGGAGACGGGGGGGGGGTTGGTGAGGGAATACAGGAAAAGTTCCCCCCCCCCAAAAAAAAGCAGCCAGAGAGAAAGTAGAAAAGTGGAAACAGCTGCAGAGACTGAACTAAAAAGGGAGAAAGGAGAAAGGAGAGGGTTTAAATTCCATTAAGTCTCTGTAAACAGGGGGAGTGAAGAGTCTGAAACTCTGCAGCTCAATGCCTGACAGTGCCCTATGTGAAGAGCGAATCCCCAGGACAGAGTGAGGTCCAGGCAGTCCTCGGGCCACACGAGCAGAGTTAGTTCCTCTGCAGGGAGGACATTTGGTAGAAGCTGTGCTGCCCTCCCACAGGCAAAGTTCCCAGCAGACCCCAAAGAAAAACCACATTTGCTGGTACTGGAACAAGGTCATTAAGTGCGAAGCGTGGTGCCAGATGTGTGTTGTGATTTTCCATAATCCTAGAAATGCTGCTGCTACACGATCATGTGAAGTTTTTCTGGGGTGGGCTGGCACCCAGCTGCAGTCTCTGGGCATTGGCAGCAGCACAGTACTGCAAATGTTCCTGGGTGGGGCCAGCACCCAGTCATTGTTCAGCAAGACCTCCCGCAGAGGGTAAGAACAGGTCAAAGCTGAAGTCCCTCAGAAGTGAGGGATCAGGAAACATAGCCACATCTGAGATAAAACTCAGGAGGGAGGTGCCGCCTGGAAATCTGACGGTTTGGTCAAAGACAGTGTAAAAGCAGGGAGTGGATGGAAGCCACAGACAAAGGACATGTGCCTGATTGCTGACCAGGGAGAACAGAGTTCCAATATTACAGACTGGGTAGCTGGGTGACACCATTTTTACCCCTCCCGCGCATGTGCAGGCACACCTACAAGACCCAAAACTATCCACCCCAGTAACCTAAGCAATGCCATCTAGTGTAGAATGGAGCCATTACACTAAGCCCCACCCAACTGGGTCAACCTCACTTTTCAGGAACACCACAAGTCTCTCTGCCTGCTTAGTATATGGACTATAAAGTGCTTCACAGTTTGATTTCTAGGGGAAACTGATGCACTTTCAATTGTATTACAGTCTTTTAGCTGGTCCATCTATTTGGTTTTCTTTTCTTTTCTTTTTTTTTTTTTTTTTTGGTCTTTCTTTTTCTTGAAACAGAAAGAGAAAAATTTATTTTTATTTTCAATTTTTATTAAAAATATTTTTCTTTAATTTTTTCTACTATATTTTTTACTTTCTTGTAAATTTTTCAAATTCTATTTTACTTCCATCATTTAATCTTTTTCTATTTCATTGTATTCATTTTTTTCAATTTTTCAAATGTTTTCCTTTTCTCTTTTTTCCTTTTTTTTATCTAATCTATCAAGCTCCTTTCAACATCCAGACCAAAACACACCTAAGATATAGCATCATTTATTTGATTTGTGTGTGGGTGGGTGGGTGTGTGTTGCTTTTAATTTTTTAATTTTATTTTTTTTTACCGTATTAATTCCTTTTCTTCCTTAAAATGATGAAACGAAGGAATTCACCCTAAAAGAAAGAGCAGGAAGAAATGGCAGCCAAGGACTTAATCAACACAGATACAAGCAAGATGTCTGAACTAGAATTTAGAATCACGACAATAAGAATATTACTTGGGGTCAAAAGTAGATTAGAATCCCTTTGTGCAGAGATAAAGGAAATAAAAGCTAGTCAGGTTGAATTAAAAAATGTTATAACTGAACTGGATGCCACAGTGGCAAGGAGGGATGAGGCAGAGCAGCAAATTGGTGATATGGAGGACAAACTTATGGAGAATAATGAAGCAGAAAAAAAGAGAGAGACTAAGGCAAAACAGTACGATTGACTCATTAAAAAGACACAACATCAGAATTATAGTTGTCCAGAAGATGAAAAGAGAGAAAAAGGGGTAGAAGGGTTATGTGAGCAAATCATAGTAGAAAACATTCTTAACCTGGGGAAAGACACAGACATCAAAATCCAGGAAGCACAGAGGACTCCCATTAGATTCAACAAAACCCAAACATCAGGAAGGCATATCACAGTCAAATTCACAAAATACTCAGGAAAGGAAAGAATCATGAAAGCAGCAAGGGAAAAAAAAAGTCCTTAACCTACAAGGGAAGACAGAGCAGTTTTGAAGCAGACCTATCCACAGAAATGTGGAAGGCCAGAAAGGAGTGGCAGAATATATATACACTGTGCTGAATCAGAAAAATTATGCAGCTAAAAATTCTTTATTGCAAGGCTGTCATTCAAAATAGAAGGAGAGATTAAGTTTCCCAGACAAACAAAAACTAAAGGAGTCTGTGAACACTAAACCAGCCCTGCAAGAAATTGTAAGGGGAACTCTCTGAGGAGAGAAAAGACAGAAAAGAAAAGAAGACAAAAAGCAACAAAGACTAGAAAGGACCAGAGAACACCACCAGAAACTCCAATTCTACAAGCATCCTAATGGCAATAATTTTATATCTTTCAGTACTCACTCTTAATGTAAATGAACTAAATGCTCCAATCAAAAGCCATAGGGTAACAGAATGGATAAGAAAACAAGTACCATCTATATGCTGTTACAAAAGACATTTCAGGTCGTTAGACCTAAAGACACCTTCAGATTGAAAGTAAGGGGATGGAGAACCATCTATCCTGCTAATTGTCGGCAAACGAAAGCCAGAGTAGCCATACTTATATCAGACAACCTAGACTTTGAAATAAAGATTGTAACAAGTGATGAAGAAGGGCATTATATCATAATTAATTCACCAAGAAGACCTGACAATTGTAAACATTTATGCTCCAAATATGAAAATACCCAAATATATAAATCAATCACAAACATAATACCATCATAGTAGGGAACTTCAACATGCCACTTACAACAATGGACAGATCATCTAAACAGAAAATCAACAAGGAAGTAATGGCTTTGAATGACACACTGGACCAGATGGACTTAACGGATATATTCATAACATCCTAAAGCAGCAGAATATACATTCTTCTCCAGTACACATGGAACATTCTCCAGAATAGGCCGCATAGCGGGAAACAAATCAGCCCTCAACAAGTACAAAAAGTTTGAGATCATCCCATGCATATTTTCAGACCACAACGCTATGAAACTGAAAATCAACCACAAGAAAAAATTTGGAAAGATAACACATACTAGGAGACTAAAGAACTTCCTACTAAAGAATGAATGGGGTAACCAAGAAGTTAAAGAGGAAATTAAAAAGTATATGGAAGCCAATGAAAATGGTAATACCACAGCCCAAACCTCTGGGATGCAGCAAAGGCAGTCATAAGAGGAAAGTATATAGCAATCCAGGCCTTCCTAAAGAAGGTTGAAATGTCTCAGATATACAACCTAACCTTACACCTTAAAGAACTGGAAAAAGAACAGCAAATAAAACCCCAAACCAGCAGAAGACAGGAAATAATAAAGGTTAGAGCAGAAATTAATGCTATCAAAAACAAAACAAAACAAAACAAAACAAAACACACAAACAGTAGAACAGATCAATGAAACCAAAGCTGGTTCTTTGAAAGAATTAACAAAATTGATAAACCACTAGCCAGTTTGATCAAAAGGAAAAGGAAAGGACCCAAAGAAATAAAGTCAATAATGAAACAGGAGAGATCACACCCAACACAGCAGAAATAAAAATATAATAATAAGAGAATATTATAAGCAATTATATGCCAATAAAATTGGCAATCTGGAAGAAATGGACAAATTCCTAGAAACATATACACTACCAAAACTGAAACATGAAGAAATAGAAAATTTGAACAGACCCATAACCAGTAAAGAAATTGAATTAATAATCAAAAATCTCCCTAAAAACCAGAGTCCAGGGCCAGATGGCTTTCCAGGGGAATTATACTAAACATTTAAGGAAGAGTTAACACTTATTCTCTTGAAGGTGTTCCAAAAAATAGAAATGGAAGTAAAAGTTCCAAACTCTATGAAGCCAGCATTACCTTGATCCAAAACCAGACAGAGACCCTACTAAAAAGGAGTACTATAGACCAAATTCCCTGATGAACATGGATGCCAAAATCCTCAACAAGATATTAGCCAAATGGATCCAACAATACATTAAAAAAATTATTCACCATGACCAAGTGGGATTTATACCTGGGATACAGGGCTGGTTCAATATCTGCAAAACAATCAATGTGATTCATCAAATCAATAAAAGAAAGGACAAGGACCACATGATCCTCTCAAAAGATGCAGAGAAAGCATTTGACAAAATACAGCATCCTTTCTTGATAAAAACCATCAAGAAAGTAGGGATAGAAGGGGCATACCTTAAGATCATAAAAGCCATATATGAATGACCCAACACTAATATCACCCTCAACAGGGAAAAACTGAGAGCTTTTCCCCTAAGGTCAGGAACCAGACAGGGATGTCCACTCTTGCCACTTTTATTCAACAAAGTATTGGAAGTCCTAGCCTCTGCAATCAGACAATGCAAAAAATAAAAGGCATCCAAATTGGCCAGGAGGAGGTCAAACTTTCATGCTCCACAGATGACATGATACTCTATATGGAAAACCCAAAAGATTCCACCAAAAAACTGCTAGAACTGAGCCATGAAATCAGCAAAGTTGCGGCATATAAAATTAGTGCACAGAAATCGATTGCATTCTTCTACATCAACAATGAAGCAACAGAAAAAGAAATCAGGGAATTGATTCCGTTTACAATTGCACCAAAAACCATAAAATACCTAGGAATAAATCTAACCAAAGAGGTGAAAAATCTATACACCGAAAATTGTAGAAAGCTTATGAAAGAAATTGAAGAAAACACAAAAAAATGGAAAAATATTCCATGCTTCTGGATAGGAAGAACAAATATTGTTAAAATGTCACTACTACCCAAAGAAATCTACATATTCATTACAATCCCTATCAAAATAACACCATCATTCTTTGCAGAGCTAGAACAAACAATCCTAACATTTGTATGGAACCAGAAAAAACTACGAAGAGTCAACGCAATCCTGAAGAAGAAAACCATACCTGAAGGCATTACAATTCCAGACTTCAAGATGTATTACAAAGCTGTAATCATCAAGACAGTACAGTACTGGCACAAAAACAGACACTCAGATCAATGGAACAAAAAATAGAACCCATAAATGAATCCGCAATAGTATGGCCAAATCTAATCTTTGACAAAGCAGGAAAGGATATCCAATAGAAAAAGACAGTCTTTTCTGCAAGTGGTGCTGGCAAAACTGGACAGTGACATGCAGAAAAATGAACTTGGACAACTTTCTTAAACTATACACAAAAATAAACTCAAAATGGATGAAAAGCCTCAATGTAAGACAGGAAGCCATCAAAATCCTCAAGTAGAAAGCAGGCAAAAACCTCTTTGACCTTGGCTGCAGCAACTTCTTACTCTACATGTCTCCAGAGACAAGGAAAACAAAAGCAAAAATGAACTATTGGGGCCTCATCAAAATAAAAAGCTTCTGCACAGCAAACAATCAATAAAACTAAGAGGCAACTGACAGAATGGGAGAAGATATTTGCAAATGACATGTCAGATAAAGGGTTAGGATCCAAAATCTATAAAGAACTTATCAAACTCAACACCAGAAAAACAAATAATCTAGTGAAGAAATGGGCAAAAGACTTGAATAGACACTTCTCCAAAGAAGACATCCAGATGGCCAACTGACACATGAAAAAATGCTCAACATCACTCGTCATCCAGAAAATACAAATCAAAACCACAATGAGATACCACCTTACACCTGTCACAATGGCTAACACTAACAACTCAGGCAACAACAGATGATGGTGAGGATGCTGAGAAAGAGGATCTCTTTTGCACTGCAGGTGGGAATGCAAACTGGTGCAGCCACTCTGGAAAACAGTATGGAGGTTCCTCAAAAAATTAAAACTAGAACTACCCTATGACCCAGCAATTGCACTACTAGGTATTTATCCATGGGATACAGGTGTGCTGTTTCGAAGGGGCACATGCACCCTATGTTTATAGCATCACTATCAACAATAGCCAACGTATGGAAAGAGCCCAAATGTCCATCGATGCATGAATGGATAAAGAAGATGTGGTGTGTATATATATATATATATATATATACACACACACACACACACACACACACACACACACACACTAGAGTATTTGGCAATCAAAAAGAATGAAATCTTGCCATTTGCATCTATGTGGATGGAGCTGGAGGTTATTATGCTAAGTGAAATTAGTCAGTCAGACAAAGACAAATATCATATGACTTCACTCATATGAAGACTTTAAGATACAAAACAGATGGACATAAGGGAAGGGAAGCAAAAATTATATAAAAACAGAGAGGGGGACAAAACATGGGACTCTTAATATGGAGAACAAACAGAGTGTTACTGGAGGGGTTGTGGGAGGGGGGATGGGCTAAATGGGTAAGGGCCACTAAGGAATCTACTCCTGAAATCACTCTTGCACTCTATGTTAACTTGGATGTAAATTTAAAAAATAAATTAAATTAAAAAAAATAAAAATTACATAGGTGGGAGGCGGGACAGCAGAGGGTTGAAATGTGATCTCACCATTCCCTGCACCACTTGATTTTTAAGACCCTTTCTCACTCAAAAGACATCAGTGACAGAAGGTTTTCTGTGTCCACATCTCCCACTGGGATACAGCTAGCTTATCATTTCTTCAACAGTGAAGAAAATTTGAAAAGAAAAATCTTTTGCAAAATTTGAAGACCTTTAGGGATCAAGATGAAAAGTAATTGAAGCATTCATGGGACAGGAAGTGGTTCTGTCTTCAGCCAATGTGAGCTAAACTCCTCAAGCATCCCATTCTCATCCCAAACCCCTCTTTTCCAAAACGAGGAACACCTACCAATTAACACAGTACCTAGAACACATTAGAGATAAATGGAGAGAAGGGTTTGAAGCAGTTTCATGCTCTAGTCTCTGCTGACAAAAAAAAAAACCAAAAAAAAAAACAAAAAAAAAACAACCCTAACATGGCAGATAATAAAACACTGCTGATGGTAAAAAAACAAAGACAAAAACAAAAAACTGAAACTGGGTGCAGTCAAGCAATCAGACTTCCAACCAGATGTTCTAGATGAAATAATTAAATGTTAAATTTAATTTAACCAAAATTAACTTTGATTTTTAAAAATTTTACAATGCCTTGTGATGATTTAAAATATATCAGGTTTGGGGTCTAGGTGGTTCAGTTGGTTAGGCATCCCTTGATCTCGGCTCAGGTCATGATCTCACGTTTTGTGAGATCGAGCACCGCATAGCAGTCTGCACTGCTATGTGTGGAGCCTGCTTGGGATTCTCTCTCTCGCCCTCTCTCTCTGACCCTCCCCTGCTTGCTCTCTCTCTCTTTCTCTCAAAATAAAGAAACTTTAAATATATTTATATATAATTAGGTTTTACAAGATGTATATATATATAGTTATTGTTATTTATATATATTATATATAATATATATTATTATATTGTAATACTATATATATAGTTATTTATATAGTTAGAATCTTAAAGACAGTAGTCTTTTCAGATTGACTTCTTTTACTTAGTAATATGCAGTTAAATTTTCACCATGGCTTTTTGTGGCTTGGTAGCTCATTTCTTTTTAGTGCTGAATAATATTCCATCATCTGGATACACCAGTTTATCCATTCGCCTACTGAAAGACAACTTGGTTTGCTTTCAAGTTTTGGCAACTATGAATAAAGCTGCTACAAACATCCATGTGCGTGCTTTTTTGTAGATGTAAGGTTTTATCCCCTTTGGGTAAATAACAAGGAGCATGATGGTGGATCATATGGTAACCGTATGTTTAGTTTTATAGAAACTGCCACACTGTTTTCCAAAGTGGCTGTATCATCTTACATTCCTACCAACTGTGAATGTGAGTCCCTGTTTTCCCCAATCTCATCAGCGGTTGCTATTGTCAGTGTTTTGGATTTTAGCCAATCTAATAGGTACTCAGCGGTATGTCATTATTTAAATTGCTGATCATCTTTTCACATGCTTGTTTGCCATATGTACATCTTCTTAACTGTTGTTGAAGCAAGAACTTCCTATGGATGGAATTAGCTTGGTTTAAGTTGTGGGAATAAATGGAGAGTAAGTGCAAGAAATTCTTGGAGTTAGTATCAAGTTGGAGGAGGTCCAATTGCTGAGGACATTCACATCAAGGACATCTAATCATTTTGTGAACCTAGGAACAGAGAGGCTACCTTTTATTGATCTTAAGACAGAATCTAAGAGAATGTATACTTACCATATCAGAAAGTCCAGTTGAAAAGAGGAAAATCTGACAGACACTTATATGCTGAACTATTGTAATATTATTCCCTCCTATTAATGAGCTATGATCATTCAAGTTGATTCATATAAAAAAGGTAAGTAAAGTTATTTCAGATTCCATCTTATCTAGGGCCTTTCGCATACTTTCCCGTGTTCAACTCCAGACATGTTTGGAATCTGCACTGAAAATCCCTAAGAATTTCCTTTTTTTTTGCATTTGTAAATTAGTGCAGCTGAATCCTATCAGAGACCTAAGAGAAATAACAGTTATTCTAAAACATCAGTTGTAGCAACAGAGAATAAAAAGGAATAACATGAACGCCACTGTGGAACTGTTATTCAAAGCCACTGTGGATATCATAAAGTAAGTCCTATGGTAGGCTCGGATTTCTCTTGCCCTTCCAGTTCTGTCTGAATAAATGATTTTTAATTTTTTTTTAATCCTTAATGATTATTTATTTTTGAAGGAGAGAGAGAGCATGAGCGGTAGAAGAATCTGGAGGAGGCTCCAGGCTCTGAGCTGCCAGCACAGAGCCCCACGCGGGCCCAGACTCACAAACTGTGAGATCATGACCTAAGCTGAAGTCAAGCTCAACTGACTGAGCCACCCAGGTGCCCCTTAATAAATGATTTTTTAAAGGATGCTTCAAACATAAAAGCATCCTGTATATGCAGACATAAGAGTAAAGTAATATTAAAATAGATACAGGAATGCATGAAAGTGAAAATTAAATACCAAATAAATAAATTTTAGGAGGGTGTTGAAAAGGAAAAGACCACACCAGACTGTTTTCACAGGAAACAAGATCAACAAATGAGAAAACTAGTAAAAGTTATGGAAACATCAACTTCCTTACAACATCCATATGGAGAAGTGATATGTGTTTTCTAGAAAAGATGAGTGGATCAAACATATGTAGTCTGGTCTGTTACCCAAGAGAGACATTTATTCAGAGTTACACAGAAATCAAAGTGCAATTTTTTTTCCCACATGAACTGCTCACTTATCAGCAGTGGTTCTGCAATGTAACAGTTTCCAGTAAATACACTGAGCTGCACAGAGGTGGCAGAACATGGTGAGGCTCAGATGGGTGAGTGACAGGCTCCTATTTCTTCCACTGATTTCTGTCGTTGTCCGACTCAGCTGAGAAGCCCTGCATCAGCCTTACCTTCATGTCGAGTATCCTCTTGGTCTGTTTGGCCACCCACTCCTCTTCAAAGGTGTGTGGATGATATCCTACAACATTGTGCTTCTCCCAGATGAGAATGAGATCAGTCAAAGCCTTTGAAGAACATGGCGGTGCCCATGGTGGTCTTCAGCTCCTTCCTGCTCCTGTTCATTTCAGCAAATCTCACGTTGAACTGAATGTGATACAATTCAACTTTTTCATTAAGGGAGAGGCTGCTCCAGGGAGCCCTCTTCTCATTCAAGGCCTTCTGGCTGGCAGAGAGGTTCTTGATGCAGGTGTGTAAGGCAGAGGATAGCTGGTGGGCATAGCTCGGGGGAGAGCATAGACTTCACTCTTCCAGACACTTCCATGTGTGCTCGTACACACTGAGGTGGGAATTGCTTGCCTGCCAATTAGGCTAAACTCTCTGGCAGCCAACATTTTGCCACTGCCCCCACTACTCCAAAATGCAATTTTTGATCCAAATATAAAAGAATGAAAATTGTACTCAAAAGTGAAATAGGAATTGCAGGTTGACAGATTTGCTGAAAATCTATGTTGAAGAAGAAAATGGTACACTGGAATATATACTTTCAGATATATTACCAACATGGTCATTTGGAAGGCAAAAATCTGTTTATTCTTAACTATCCGTGATTATCTGCAAAAATAAAAATCCGAAATTGCACGTAGTGAATTTCCATAATATGGAAATTATGTTTTTGGATTAAGAATAAACAACTCTGAAACTGCTTGCAAATCATGTTATTTTTAAAGTACACAATATTCAATGTTCCCATGAGCATGACATTATAAATATTTCACAAACAAATATAGTAATAAGATGATGTGGTATAATTTTCAGACAGAGCAAAACTCTATATCCTGGTGTACTTGTGGGGCCTGTGTACTGCAGTAATCGTGACAGAATTCCTGGAAACTATCCTGCAAAGTCCTGTCACTTCACTTTATAAACAAATGCACCAGAATGATACTTACAATGTCACATTGGTGACTTGATCTAAGAGTTCTCTCTTAAAAATGCATTTATTATTGGGGCACCTGGGTGGCTCAGTCGATTGACCGTGGACTTCAGCTCAGGTCATAATCAGGTTCGTGAGTTTGAGCCCCACATCAGGCTCTGTGCTGATAGCTCAGACCCTGCAGCCTGCTTCAAATTCTGTGTCTCCCTCTCTCTCTGACCCTCCCCCACTTGCACTCTGTCTCTCGGAAAATAAAAAAGAAAACATTAAAAAGAATTAAAAGAGGCATTTATTATTAAATCTGATTCTTTACAGTAGACAGCAATATAGGGTAGAGACAAAGAATTTTATTTATTATATATTAACACTTTGAATTTAAACACACTGAAAGAAAAAAGACTAATGATAATCTATTCTAACTTGTGTGTAGTTTTAGTGCTAATTCATGTTTAATGGCAACCCATCATGTCTTAGCTTGCCTAGGAATGTGTGTTCATCCAGTCCTTCTCTAGTGTTAAACCTCTTTTCCTTCACTCCAATTTGATGAATCTTGTACCTGCCTCTGACAAACATTATTTTGCTTCTTGATCCTGGACAGCTTCTTCCTGATATTAATGCTAATATACTAATTCCAAAAAGCTCCAAGACTCTGTCTCTAAATCTTCAGATTTCAAATATAATTTCAGAGGTACATTGTTCATGGTCAGTTTTAAACTTAACAGTTAAACTCTTGATTCCCTCTCACTAAAATTAGAAACGGGCAATAATATCACTTAGTATTAGGTAGAAGCTAGACATGAGCAGAGGAAGGAACACCAGAAGGCAAAGTCCCAAGTCCTTGAAGGGTAATGATGGAGACATGAGCTGGAGGCAAGGATGGTAATAAATAAACTATACATTAAAAGCCCAGGGGCACAACATCCTGACCTTGTCGCTTCCAAGACCTTGGGGCTGACAGATCAAGAGCCACGGGTGGGGAGCATGTGTTCTCCTCTTCCACCTCTGTCCCATGATAACCTTTGTTCTCATGATAGTGTAATTGCATTGTGGTTATAACCCCACCCCATGAAGAAAGGCTGCCATGACTATTGAGGTGCGAATCTTGTAGGTCAAAAACTCTTCCTCCCAACCTGTGGGAGGAGTCCCCCAAACGATTGAAAGCAGCCGCCAGTAGAGACCACCCCAATATACCTCATGGCTCCTCCCAGGCCAGAAAGATACAACAAACAGCCGATCCCAAGCAACCTAGGACCAGTTCCACCTCGTAGAACCTGTCAGTGCTCCCACCTTGAGAGTATACTTTCGTTTTAAAAAACTGCTTTATGCTTACTACTTTCCTTCTGGCTGTCTTTAGTGAAGCCTGGATCCCCACATCAAGCTTCTTGTGGGGAATCCAAGGACCGAGACCTCCGTTTACACAGCACATACTCTCCCACTGGTAACGTTAGTACCTCGTTAACATCAGCTTAAATACTCTTTTAAAAATATTCAATGAGAAAAAAAAAGGAATTACATTCTATTTCTATTAGAAAAGAGTGTCCACCAAGAAAAGAAAAGAGGAGAAAAGAAAAGAAGGGAGCGGGGGGGGGTGAGGAGAGGGTAAGGAAGGGAAGGGAAGGGAAGAAAAGAGTCTCAATTTTCAATATTATATCTTGGTTGTCTACCGAAAAAGAAGAAGGAGAAGAGCAGTACCTCCTGAAAACCTAGTAGGAAACACTTGGCAGTTTATAAAAGTAGCATTTCGTAAGATACTTAAAGACTTTCCCACTAGCAGCAATGGCCAGAAATGGTGGTGAAGGCCGTGAACACTGCCATCAAGCAGTCCTGAGTTCAAGCCACTAGACACACCAAAAGGGGGATCATGCATTCTTTGAAAATCGTAAAATATATTAGGTTTCATAAGACAAGGAACGTATTTGCACAAATCCTACACAGTAGTTTAGTTGCTAATTTTACCCAAAGGCTGTATGACCTAAATGCTTATCTTGGAAACACTGGTCAGGCATTGCCACAGAGGTATCTCTTAAAAATAATGCAGGGTACTTTTTGATAATAAAATTCGATTTTATTTTGATATTAAAATAATTTTAGCAGACAAATTATTTTAGCATTGATCAAGTAGCCTATAGAGAATCTGGTGTAGGATAGAACATTTAGGAAAGTTTATAAATATTGATGCTTATACTAGGAGAGAAAGATGGAGATACGATGCTCATTTGTTCTAATTAGCCAGGGGCACAATCTTCTAGTTGTCTCCTAAACCTGATTTCTCCTCTTTCATAGCATTAGTAATTCAACTGGCCACATGAATTTCCAAAATAAAAATTTCATTTCCCAGACTCCTTGCAGCTAGCATTAAGTCTTAGAAGTAGAAGTATTATTTGGTAGGTTCTGGGAACTTTCTCGCCTGGGATGGAGGGTAGCTATAAGCCACTGCAATGAACTTTGAAATCAGACTGCTTAGGTTTGAATGGTTGGCACATAGGTAGTGCTTAGTAAATGTAGTTATTGTACTATAAAGACACACTATTAACTTTTGATAAATTAGATAGTTTAAAAAGTTGCTTAAATAGTGAAGCCTTTAAAAGAATTATAACACTAATATCCTCACAGATACATGATATAAAGAGGTCAGGTTATTCAGACAAAAAACCTTCTACTTTCCTGTCACCCCGCTAAGCTCCGCCAGAAATCTTTGCAGCAGAATAATAATAAAAGCCTGCAAGTTTGCAAAATGGCATTCTTTTGTGTTTTAAATCCCACCCATTTTAGTTAGAATGTCTAAGTTTAAACACACACACACACACACACACACACACACACACAACTAAACAAAAACAAAGCAAAAAACAGTATCGACAAGCTTCATCCAGATTTTTAAACCATCCATAGCCTCATCTTAAAAACTCTGTACTTGGGAAAAGTGAAGAATTTTTCTGTTGTCTAATGTGATGTATTTAAATTAAGCTTTAGAAATTTTAATGTTTGGGGGCACCTGGATGGCTCAGTTGGTTAAGTGCCCAGCTTTGGCTCAGGTCATGATCTCGTGTTTTGTGGCTTTGAACCCCACGTCGGGCTCTGTGCTGACAGTTCAGAGCCTGGAGCCTGCTTGGGATTCCATGTCTCCCTCTCTTTCTGTTCTTCCCTCTCTCTCTTTCTCTCTCACACTCTCTGTCTCAGAAATAAACATTAAAAATTAAAAAAAAATAATATTTGGTTTGCACAACCAAAGTTCAAGTATAACCACCTAAAACTGAATGGTTTTAAGCTTATATCTATGAAAACTTTTCTTCATGTGGAATGCTTTCCTAAACTTTACTGGCTCTTTGGAAAATATTTTCCCCCGTTGCCAGACGGCACTCTCTTTGAGCTGTCACAGAGTTTCTTCTCTTCCAGGGCTCAGTTTCCTGTATCCACCTCAAGCCATAGCTTTGTCGCAGAGTTAGTAGATTAAAGGGCTACCCCTGGGCCTCTGTCTCGGGTTCTTCACTGAGCTGCTCCTGCCCGTCCTTTGCATAGCATTTTCTCCACCTTTTCTGTGTCCCGAGACATGAGATCATTCTATAGCTTCCCTGACTTACAAAAGTGCCAGCATTTCTGCCAGGCTCAGACCAGAAGAGCTTGAACACAATGCACTGTCCTTCCTTTATTGTGGCACCTCAAGGTGTCAGCTTGTGGGACAAGATGTCCTCATAGCATCCAGGGATCTACCAGGTCAATGGATTCCTTCCTTTAAGATCCCCTGCTGCCTCTACTTTTTGGACTCACCCATATTCTCTGTCTTCCTAAAAAACTAAAAGAATATTCTCCAGTCTCCCTAGAGTAGGGAGCCCCTCAGTCTCAGCACTCCTGACATATTGGACTGGGCTAGGGGTGGAGGAGATGTCTTGTGCACTGTAAGATGCTTATCAGCACCCTGATCTCTAGGGATTCCAGATTCCAGATTCCAAAATGCCCACCCCATTTTCCTGATGACATTCAGAAATGTCTCCAGATTTTGCCAAATGTTTTCTGGTGGGCAGCGGAAGGGGCACAAAATCACTCCCAGATAAAGAGCACTGCTCCAGCAGAATGATACTCAATCCTCAAACGTCACTCTCCAAAATATTTAAAACATGCTAGAAGTACCCTGAAGTTTTTCAAGGGCTATAGTATTTTTGGACAAAAAGCAAAGACTTAGCAAATATTTTCTGTTTTCCATCAAACTAATATCCCTTACCCCAAGATAATATTTCTAAATCTGTTTCACTGAATGACATGATGGGGGGGGGGGGGAGAAAAAAGGGAGGCCATTTCAAGAAAAAAATCAATATCTCAAAAATAAAAAAAATATTATTCAGTCACATGTATCTATTGTCCTTTCAGGTTCAGTCTTCTGTTTTGATGGGAAAAAATACAGAACATTTAAAGTATTTTTGGAAGTAACTAGGATGTCAAAATGATTTTCCTCATTGACATGCTTCTCCCATAGCACATGGAGCATTATTGCCTCAGAATATTACTATGCATTAGTTCATACCTATTATCATGGGGTTACAAAATCTGTCTCTTCTCTCTGTACTCCTTTCTTCCATTTTAGTGACTTTATTCCCAGGGCTTAGCTTCTAAATCAGATTCCTCTATCATTCTCACTGATCCTATTCCTCTAGCTGTGAACACAGTGGAACCATATGATTTTAGGACAGTCTTTGCTTCAAATCTGACATCATTA
Organism: Felis catus; assembly: GCF_018350175.1. NCBI lineage: Eukaryota > Metazoa > Chordata > Mammalia > Carnivora > Felidae > Felis > Felis catus. The sequence goes on along the minus strand of NC_058373.1, from coordinate 96,270,980 downwards.
AGGCACTTAGTCTGTGATATATACAAGACTGAACTATGATACCTTTTATTTACTGGAAGAGTTATTTTATCTTACCTTCTCTTTGCCTACTCATGAGGCTTGCTGTTAACTGAATTGTTCCCTTAATGGTATTATCACCTTCCTCTCAATTTTTACAGATTTTAAATACAATTTTTGTTCCTAATTTTATTTTTTTTCTAGATATGTATTTTTTTTCCTGTGTGAATCATTGAAGGTTGTCCCAAAGTTTTAATTGTTGTGTCCTATGGAGGATGGCTCTGCTTTAGCATTCTTTTTTTTTAAATTTTTTTTTTAATGTTTTATTTTATTTTTGAGAGATAGAGAGAGTCAGCATGAGAGGGGGAGGAGCAGAGAGAGAGGGAGACACAGAATCCGAAGCAGGCTCCAGGCTCTGAACTGTCAACACAGAGCCTGATGCAGGGCTTGAACCCACAAACTGTGAGATCATGACCTGAGCCAAAGTTGGACACCTAACCAACTGAGCAACTCAGGTGCCCCTGCTTTAGCATTCTTAATTAAATTTGATTTATAGTACCTCTTTTCCCCTCAAATCATTTTTTTTCCTTAAATTTGTTCTTATAAATCCATAGAATAATTTGGTTCCAGAAAAACATTTTGGAGTCAGTTTTGATTTTTTTTTTTTCTCTCACAACCTACATTCAATCTGTCAGGGAATTCTGATGATTCTCCCTTCAAAATGTATCCACAAGCCAACAGCTCTGGTTGAGTCTCTGAGAATTTACAAGTGATATACCATTGTCTAGAAATAGTAGGTGCTTCACAATATTTGTTTAATGAATACATGGATGAAAATACTTATATTATCCATATATACCACTCAGTTCATATACCTAATAAACAAGTATATACAAAATCAGTAGCAATGCTAATTATGCAAGAATTTATTTTGCCTATAAGAAGTAAAAAAATATTATAGTCAACTGCAACCCCAGTAGCCATCATTTTATTGTCTGCTAAGAATATATTGCCAATACCATCAGATAACCAATAATTATGGTTATAATTTCAAATATTTCCTATCTCTTAATAAAAAAAGTCTTAACTGTGCACTGGTAAGGATCTCAAATTGGAGAACTGCTGCTAAGAAAGTGCAACTTGCTGCCTTCTCAGGGATTGCTTTTTAATAGATAAAACAGAAGCAAGCATTGTGCTTTCCAATGTACATATTTTTTATTATGAATATAATAAAAATAAATTAATTGGGTAATTAAATTCCTCTTAATATCTTTCTTGTGATTCAATACATTTTCTCAGGGGTTACTTAACTTTGTTTTCCATTGTATGCATTAAACAAAAATCTGAACTATGCGGAGAATATTCTATTAAAAAAAAACATTGGTTTATTTAAACATCACTTTCTCTCTTTTTTTTTTTTTTTAACTTTCTCCTCAGAAAAAATGGTGCCTAAAACCTGGAAGGAAATAGTCTTTGTTAAATAAATTAATGAATCAGTACAATATGTGACTGGCAAGTCAGCGTTACCTATTTTTCAGCTTCCGGGTTCTTTGATTCTATTTTCCCTTTTAAGTATTTGTACATGAAAGGTGACACATTGTTTCTTTAAATTCTATAGAACACTTTTCTACAAGCTGAAAGTATTGCTTTCTGCATCGGGTGCTCTTGTCAGTTTCACGGTCACTTACTCCTAGGGACCCACTTGGTAGTTACATTTGGCCTGATAATTGTCTTGGTCATAGTATGATCTAGTTTATCAGATTCCCTTAATGTTTGCCTTGCGAATGGAGAATGTACTGGTCAACAAGATTAATCAAGTATCAGCTAGGTAAGTTTGCTTTACCTGCATGAGAGTCCTGGCAGATGTTTAAGTGGATTTGGTGCTCATTTAGTATTCTTGCATTTGTGCCAATATTGAGAACTGCATATGGAACTTTTTATCTATTTACATCATCAAGCCAGATGGCTTATCATATATTCCTTAATTGATGCTATGTGTCTTACTCTTTCCTTTTATTCTATGCAAAATGAAAATTTGCCTCATTAGTTCTATTTGCTTAGAGAGCTTGACACTTGTTAGATTTCCTTCCCGAGTCTCCACTCTCAGTAAGAAAGAATTTGATCTGAATGTGAATAGTTTCCTGTCCTGTTTAAATTGTGAAGGTGTTCTTGGTAAATACCAAACTAAACTACAAGTACAATTAAAATTGCATTAGTAGTTACTTTAATGAAAACCTCTTTTACATAAATATATACGTATATGTATATAAATCACAAAGTAAAATGGTCAAATATCTTTTAAAATTTAAAAAATGTGCTAATATTAATTATAGTCCTGAGGTGGTAAGGAAATTTCATCAGTCAAGGCACTGGAGAGGGAAAATAGATAAGTGGAATAATTTTCTCATATCATTTTGTAATTAGAAATCATTTAAATAAGCAAGTATATAAAATGTAATAAAAAATGTTTAATAAATGCTTTAATAGTACTGTGACAATTAATGGCTTCAGTGAGAACTAATTATCTACCTTGCTGTTTCAAATATTTAAAATCAGTTTTTGTTCTGCATTCTCTAAATTCCAGTTAATATTAAATGACTTCATTAATACTGTTAAAGTGTAGCTTAAGTATGGTGATTAAAATACAGAGACACGTTTCCTAGCATAGAAAAGCCTGGTAAGAAAAAAAACAGGCTTCAATATGGTTATATTATAGCACAGGGTTGGTTCTGACCCAGTTGGAGCATAATTGTATGTCATTTCCTTAAAATGCAAATATCTTCCATAGGAAAGACACTCCAGCAGCTGGCATCTTAAAACTGAAAATGTTTTAGTTAGTATAATAGCGAATCACAGAGAGAATCAGAAATACAGGTAAATGAGTATTTGATAGTGGTTCTTCATTAAAATGCTAGCAGTGCCCTGGTGTTAATTCCTAGTTAATAAATGGCTGAATGATACTGCATTTTGATTGCAAATGTATATTTTGTAAATCACACACTGTTGCTTATAAGGTTTTCTGCATTTACTCATTGTTTCATGCAATGATATATATATTTAGAGCTTTATTTTTTTGAAGTGTTTTTCGCTTCTAATTTTCAGTTTTACAAAGGATGCTCTTTTTAAAATATTTTAATTATTAATGTTCTTCAAGATATTCCAGCTTGATTTTTTGTAAAGGAGAGGCTTCCTCTAAGCAACAAGAATTAATTAAACTTTAATCTCAACAAATATGAAAAAGAATAAAATCTACATCCGTTTTTAAAAAGTAAAATTGTCTAAATAGTTTAGAGGAAATCATAACTGCTTATCAAAGTTTTGCTCTTTTTTTCATTTTAGTGTATTTACAGTTTTTACATAATTAGACATCTGGAATAAATATATCATGCTCATAAAATTAAATTTCTTCCCTGTTATAATCACTCCATACACTTTTAGAGATTATTTGAAATAAGAGATTTGGTTAGCTTTATATTTTGAAGGCAAAAGAGGAATATGTAATTGACATTCTATATAATACAAAGGGAAATAAAAAATCCCTTTAATAAACATGTATAAGAAAGCTTCTCAATGTTCAATAGAGTATAAAAAACAAAAGACATATTGAATAATCAGTTATTCTTTTTCCCCATACTTTCACTTTCAAAGTCTCTTACACATGAAACAGAAATATATCCCTGTTATTTATTTTCTATGAAAGCTTTGTTTAAAAGTAAATTATTCCTACATACTGTATGACTTTTATTTTTTCTGTTTTTTTTTTTCTCTTTTTTAGAGAGAGAGAGAGCATGCACATGTGAGTGGAAGAGAGGGGCAGAGTCTTAAGCAGGCTCACTGCTCAGCAAAGCCCGATGTGGGGCGCAATGCCACAACCCTGGGATCATGACATGAGCTTCACTCAAGAGTCAGATTGAGCCACCCAGGTGCCCCTGGTTGACTTGTCCTGTTAAACATCTTGAATTGCTCAGATTTGAGCACCTGTGTTTGCAATCTGAAGGTAATTATAATAAATTCTGGAACACAGCAATAAAGGGAAAATTATGTCACATGTATTATTTCTGGGTCACAGATCCATGACAAACTCACCACACACTTGCTTTCCTGAAGTGGCAATGGTAGTGGGATGGGGGAATGGAGGAGACTTAGAAATAGCTTTAATATTGGCCAGGAGTGTGCTTTATGGTATATCTCTGAGTGTACGTGTGTGTGGGTTAGTGAATTCTGCTCCAAATCAGTTTGGAAGTTTTCATACATAAAGGCAGAGATTCAAAAGTTTGGCTACAGGACTAAAACTACATACTTCTGGCAAGAAGAGAAGGTAAAATGACATAAATATTGTTGAAAGAGGACTTTATTTCTTAATTGCTTTTCAGTGAGCAGGCCACTGAAACATTATGCTGTCATATACATGTATATAACAATATTGGAACATTGATTTTTCATACTATCAGCCAGGTAACGTTGCTATGGCTTCCTAGATAGAAAAGAATAGTTGCACAATTAACCAAGAGGTACACAGAAAACATTTTGTAAACTCGAACTTGTGTTATCAAACTGTTTGACTATTTAAGAGCCTGTGTCTGGAAACAGAAAATCTATCTTCTAGTTGACTTTCTGAAAATTAAGAAATGTATGATTCTTTGTAGATGAATCAGTTCATAAGACTTTGCTTTTAAAATATTAGCCTATTTCAAACCTTATGATATTTACAATAAAGCTTCCTTCAATAATTTTATAATCACATAAATAGGCCTCCTCTTGATAATTAACATAAGATATACCTATTTTCCATTTATGGTATTTTGTGTATACAAATTACCACTTATAGAAATGGCAGAGTTATTTGTTGTGGAACCAATTCATCTACCAACAAAAGCTAGAAAAGCCACGCAAATTTTAAAACAAATGAACACACAACACTTGTTTCAAGTAATATGAACTATCAAGCTATTCAGACATGAGGGACTCAATCCCAATGAAAGCTACATGCCTCTAGATGAGCTTGAAACTTTGTCAATTGTTTTTCACTTTGAGGCATTTACTGGTTTGTTACTGGTAATGTGTCCAGAGAGTTATAGTCAAATAAACAAACCAACAAAATAACTAAGACACCAGAAAGTAAGTATAGATTTAAGTAATTCTATAAAACTGGGTGACAAAATTTGGATTCAGAGACTGACAAAGAGGGACCCTTGTACCGTGCATATTTGTAGTAAGGACATTAGTTCTAATACCAAAGAAGGTGCAAAAGCAGAGATTGGCTAGCTCTTACAAAGAAAGAAACTCAGTTTCAAACTACCTAAATCCCATAATATATTAAATTAATATGCAACTATTCTAACTTTCTATCACAAACAAATCTTGAAATTAGTCCTGTCAATAATTTTATTAGTTTTTTTTAAATGTTTTTATTTACTTTTGAGAGAGAGAGAGAGAGCATGAGCAAGGGAGGGGCAGAGAGAGAGGGAGACACAGAATCCAAAGCAGGCTCCAAGCTCTGAGCTGTCAGCATAGAGCCTGATTTGGAGCTTGAACATGTGAATCGCAAGATCATGACCTGAGCTGAAGTTGGAAGCTTAACCAACTGGGTCACCCAGGCACCCCAGTCCTGTCAATAATTTTACACCAAGTAAATGACCAAGTTCTAAGTGAGAAAACAAAAACAGAAAAAAAAGGATATATAAGTGATCTTGAAACTAATCAGATAAAGACTTTAAGTATCTTGATAATCATTCAAGATAATGATGAGTAATTTCTCCAGATAGTGTAGTCTGAGAAAAGACAGTCAAATGGAAATTCTATAATGAAAAAACACAATGAATGAAATTAAAAATACAATTGTTAAATTTAACAGTAGATTAGGCATAGCTGAAGTCAGGATTGGTGAAGTGGGAAATGAAAAACACAAAATTTTTGACTGAAGTATAAAGAAAAAAATAAAGTAAGAAAAGAGCATAATAGATAAATGGGGCATAATGAGAAACCAAAATAGTTAATTTGGGGACTAACAGAGACAAAGGAGTCAAGAGATACTTTGAGAATTTTTGTAAAATAACGGATGACATTAAGCCTCAGATTCCAGAACTCCTATGAATTCAAATAGTGAAACACACACACACACACACACACACACACACACACACACACACACCTTCTAGGGGGCAAATATAAATCTGACATCTGACTTTTTGAACAAAAATGTAGAGGACAGAATAAAATGTGATGATATATTTTAGTGCTCAAATAAAACAGCTACCAATCAGTAATTCTAAATCCAGAGGAACAAATGTAAATATAAAAAGTCAAAGAAAGAACTTTTAAATAAGCAAAAACTAAAAGACAAGATCACCAGTAAATCACATCGACACAAATGCTACAGAATTTTTTTTAGACAGAGGAAGAAAAACAGATTTAAAAAATTGTAGAAAGGAATGAAGAAAAACAAAAATATACATATGAAAGTAAATGTAAGTGATATCAACAATACAAAATCAGTATGCAAAACTAATCATAGTTCAATATCTTTGAAAGACTGAATTAATAAAAAAAATTAAAATTGATGAAATCTGCAGTAACATCAAAAACAATGTAATACTTGCAGTAAATCGAATGATCTGAAAGATCTTTACAAAACAAATAGTACAAAGCATTACTAAGAGAAATTAAATTATATTTATCCACCTGTGTCTCCATTATTGAATCAGCAGTTTGCCCTGTGACCACCTTCTTTGATGAATCTAAGAAGAGTTGTTGCTTTTTCAGCTCGTGTAGCTCTTTATTTGTTGTTAGGAAGGAGTGATGATTCTCAAGCTCTTTATATGCCAGACTGGAAACCAGGAGTCTATTAGCTTTTAATAAAGTTAAAATCTTGTGTTCTCAGGAGAAAAATCACTGATAAACAAGTTGCCCTCTTTCTTCCTTCCATGTTCATTTCCATTTTTTGTTTAAAGGAATAGTGAACTGCTTGTCATTCATAACTACAAAGGCTATCAGGATTTGGTAAGAAGAAGAATGAAATGGAGTGACGGTTGGGAAAAAATTAAATAATATGATTTTCCCTTTGCCCTTTGAGTTGTTAAATGGAAAATATCTATTGCACCATTAGTTATTTAGGGACAGGGAAGTGTCACTAGACATAACTGTCTTGTGGCCCAATATGCAATTCCTTGTTATATAAGAAAGTGATGGGAGGAAGTGATGGGAGTTGTTAACTTGTAGGTAAGTATTCATCATTAAGCAGCATATGTGCACCCTACGTTTTCAGTATCAACATAATTTTACAATCTCGATTCTTCCTCCTAGAAGCTTATCTATTTTATTATTTCCATTTTCCTCCAGTGGCATAGATTTCATCATGAATTCCGTATACAAAGAATTTCCTGTCATTGGATTAAAATGAGTCATCTCTATTTAAATTTGGTTGTGATATGGGACCACAGGAGAAAAACTAGCTTTAACACTCCAATGGATCTTTATGATGTGGAATAATTATGGTAACTTAACTCTTTCATGTTGTGGGCAAAAATTTATACAAAACATATTCATTTGAACAAGGTTTAAAACCACATAGTAATGATTAAAAGTTTTCTTAATCTTTTTTTCAATATCTAGGTTAGCTTATCTTATATTTGCTTCTACTAGCTTTCTTTATTCAATATATTTAACAATTTAATGATTCTTTTCTTTCTTTGTTAAAACTCTCCTACCAGTGCCTTCAGAGGTCAGCAGATAGAGATGTATGTCACAATCTAGTCACTCTGTATTTCTCTAAATAGAAGGTTAAGTTTGTGTACTCTCTGTTTCTCTCTCCTGAGCCAGTGACTTGTCTCTCCAAGAGCAAATGGACACTTACTGAAGTACTGACTTTAATTAAATATTAGTATTAACTTATTCCAGAAAAGAAAGGTGCCCCAGCTTAATAGGAATAAGAACTATTTCAAATATCTATACAATTCTCAAATTCTGGAAATAATTTTTTTTAGGTAGAAAGCGCCAGGGTTTTATATATAATAGTGTGTCATATATGTGTGTATGTGTATATAGTGTGTATAGTGTGTGTATATATATATATATGTATATATACATATATATTTATGTATTTCACCATTTTATATATATGTATATATACATGTATATATGTGTGTATAGTGTGTGTATATATGTATATATACATATATATGTATGTATTTCACCATTATATATATGTATATATACATATATATGTATATATACATGTATATATGTATATATGTACATATATGTATATATGTATATATGTACATATATGTATATATGTACATATATATGTACATATATACACATATATATATAAAATGGTGAAATATATATATACATGTATATATACATATATATATACACACACTATATACACATATATATACACATGTATATACACACTATATACACATATACATACACATGTATATACATGTATATACACACTATATACACACTATATACACACACACATATGTACACATGTGTATACATATATACACATGTATATACATGTATATATACATATATATAAATGGTGAAATATATACATGTATGTATACATACACATACATATATACATGTATATATACATGTATATAGACATATATATATGTATTTCACCATTAACTTCATTTTTTAAACTTTTTAAACTTCATTTTCAATGGAATATTTTATTAATTTATTTTTTAAACATTTATTTATTTATTTTGAGAGAGAGAGCACACATGCACATGAGTGAGTGGAGGAAGGGCAGAGAGAAAGGGAGAGAGAGAATCCCAAGTAGGCTCCATGCTCAGCATGGATCTTGACATGGGGCTGGTTGTGGGGCTGGATACAGAGCTGGATGTGGGGGCTCGTTCTCATAACTGTGAGATCATGACCTGAACAGAAATCAAGAGTCAGATACTTAACCAAATGAGCCACCCAGGTGCCCCTTCAGTGGATGATTTTAAAACCATACTTTAAACATTAGAGCCTATAAAATATATGTAAGGAGTATTCATTTATTCTCTATCATCTTCAATATAATTATTGTGTATTCATCTAAAGAGTAAACTATTACTGGTTATATTTTTATAAATAATGTATAACATATATAATTTTTATAAATCATACACATGTATGTATATATGATATATAAGCAAATATTTATGTTTAGGATCCCATCAATATTTTTGTATTTCCTTTGTTTTAGAACTATTTTATTAAAAACTACTTTATCATAATAATATTTTTCTTCAGAATTCATTAAAGCTACATAATAATTCCCTGCAATGATCCACTGTGCCTGTTGAAATGAAAGGTAGATTACTTTTTTTGTTCTTATTGTTTTTAATGTTTATTTATATATATATTTTTTGAGAGATATATAGAGAGAGACAGAGCACTAGCAGGGGAGGGGCAGAGAGAGAGAGAGGGAGATAGAATTGGAAGCAGGATCCAGGCTCCAGGCTCCAAGCTGTCAGCACAGAGTCCGATGGTGGGGCTCAAACCCATGAACCGTGATATCATGACCTGAGCCGAAGTTGGATGCTCAACCGACTGAGCTACCAAGGTGCCCCAAAAAGATTATTTTTAAAATGCCTTCATGTTCTTGTGTTTTATTCTTATAATTGAACTTCATTTTCAGATTATATTTTCTATTCCACAGTCCTACGTTTACACTCTATAAAAATATTAAGGTAATTATTTATATGTTTGCAGTTCTTCTCAATGAAAAATTTTTCATAATAAAATGGAAATAGTATGTCACTGTCAGCCTTCAATATAGTCATAATAATTATATCAGAGTTACCGATAGAATCTTTTTAGAAAAGGCAAAAGAAAAAAGTAAATTCAAATGTCTACAAATTACCCCAGGGATAAACAAAATTGCAAAAAGCAAGATTCATGCCAAAGTAAACATCAACGCTAACATATTGAATGACTTTAACATATTGAAAATTACATTTCAATAAAGCAAGATGATTAGAATGAGAAAGTTTATTTTAGTTTCTAAAAGAGTAGTGTTTTTAAAATGTTTTTGCAATAAATTTTATTGGATGGATAGCCTGATTTCAATTCCACCTCCCCCTCACAAAAACTCAGCACAAAATTAGGCAGAAACAAATTTTAAGAAATATTTTACTTAGTAGTGTCTTAAAATTTAGAACAATTTTACTAAAGTAGGTACTTGCCCTATATCCCAAATTTTTCACTGCGTAGATTTATAAATATGTGGCTTACACTAATTTGTGTAAATTGAAATGTAGAGAAACTACGATCAGGTCATCTTAACAGAGGAGCAAAAATAATAAAAATTTATGCGATTTACTATGCCTAAAAGACTCACTATTTCATAAAGTAGAGATTTAAGGATAGATTTAAAATTTCTTTATTAATAAGGTATCTATCTCTGTTCAATAATATTATCTATAATGTGATTAGCAGTACAGTGGAAATATATTTGGCTACATCGCATTTTAATTTTTTTTAAGTTTATTTATTGACTTTGAGAGAGAGAGAACAAGCAGGTGAGGGGCAGAGAGAAGGAAAGACAGAATCCTAAGCAGGCTCCACACCATCAGCACAGAGCCTGACTCAGGGCTTAAACTCAGGAACCATGAGATCATGACCTGAGCCGAAACCAAGAGTCAAAGGATTAACTGACTGAGCCACCCAATCACCCTCCCTTTTTGGTTTCTTTACAAGAAAGAATGAGTTAAACATTAATATATTAATGTATCCATAATTTAATAATTAATTTTAAGAATTAGAAGCTATTTTGAGTGTTTTCAGTGTGCTCAGATAGTGCTGAATAACAGGTGGTATGATATAATCATGTAGTGAAAGTTGTCCATGAACTATGCACATAAGGGCTGGTTATCTCCAGACACTCGCAATTTTTTATTATATAACAAAATATTCTGAACTCACGGGCGAATCTACACAATAAATCGGCTAACAGTAAATATGCATAATTAGTTGACTTCGCCTATCCTTTAAAGGGATTATTATATTAACACACCTCAAATAACTTCTATATAATCTTACTCTTTCTGCCACCAAATAAACTACAAACATGTGACTCCCAAGCATATTTAATATGCCATCTCATGTGAACAGAAATAAAATTTCCAATTTTTCTTCCAATTTTGTTGAAGAAAGAAGATAAGCACATTCTGATTAAACTTTCTTTGTCATTCTAAATAAGGGCACTTTGTCGCTATTTTTTGATAGTAGTTTTTACATACATCATTGCTGATGTTTGTAATCTTGAGCTTGGAAAAAACTTAGTTTCTGTTTCCTCAGCCCTTTAACAATTAAAAATTTACAGGTGAATTTAAAACATCTATGGATTTGAATACGATTGTGAAGCTACAAATCAAGTTGCTTATTTAGAAACTTCATCTTGACCTACAACATAATCATATCAACATATGTTTACAGAAATCAAAGCAAAAAAAGAATTAACTGAAATGTACTTTCTTTTACTGATCATCATAGAGTGTAGGATTAGACTAGAGAGCGAATTCCTTCCTTATGGTAATCTTTTTTTTTTTTTGTCAATACCAATAGGTAATGAACAAAGAATTAGTGTTTTTTTAAATTTTTTAATATTTATTTATTTATTTATTTATTTATTTATTTATTTATTTATTTATTTTTGAGAGACATAGACAGAACACGAGAAGGGGAGGAGACAGAGAGAGAGGGAGTCACAGATTCTGAAGCAGGCTCCAGGCTCTGAGCTGTCAGCACAGAGCCCGATGCGGGGCTTGAACTCAGGAACCACAAGATCATGACTTGAGCCGAAGCTGGATGCCTAACCGACTGAGCCAGTCAGGTGCTCCATTATGAACAAAGAATTTGTAAATATGAGTCTAGGTGATTAATTGATTTGAAGTACACCTAGTAATGTACTTTCTTCTCAGCCTTTTGTTTTTCCCCCTCAACTCATTTCCCTTGACTCATTCCCTTCCCTTATAAACTGGATATGTTCAGATAAAACTCTAGATTCCCTTTATGTCTCACTTTATTGTTTCCTTACTGTCAGGCTTTTACTCCCTTCATAATCTCATCTCATGCCATAACTTTTCTTACTGTCTGTATGCTGACAAATTTTAAGCATGTATCTCAGGCACAATAGTGCCACGAATACAGTTTTACAATTAAAAAAAAAAATCTCAGTACTTCATTGACTACTTCTTCTCCCTTGTCCCACATATTTAAGGTAATATACATGTTAATTCTACTTTAAATCCCTCACAAATTTATCCCTGTCTCTTGCTCTCCACTGCTACAATTCTAATCCAAACTACCATTCATATTTTTTTAACTGTAGCAATAACTCCTAGATGATTTTATTTCAGTTAAGATACATAAGATTTATCATCTTAACCATTTTTAAATATACTGTTCAGTAGTATCTAAGTATATTAATTCACACTATTGTAAAACAGATCTCCAGAACTTTTTCACCTTTTCATCTTACAAGTCTAAAACTCTGTGCTTTTGAGCAACACCTCTTCCCCTCCTTCCCCTAGGACCATAGTAACTAACATTCCATTTTCTGTTTTTAAGATTTGACTACTTTAGATACCTCATGTTAGTAGCATCATACAGTATTTGCTCTTTTGTGATTGGCTAAATATTTCATTTAGCCTAATGTCCTCAAAGTGCATCCATGTTGCAGCATGTGACAGGATTGCCTTCCTTTCTAAGACTGAATAATCTATTGCATGTATGTACTACGTTTTGTTTATTTATCTGTTAATGGACATTTAGGTTGTTTCCACCTCTTGGTTACTACGGATAGTGCTGCTACAAACATGGGTGCACAAATATTTCTTAAAGACCTTGCTTTCAATTATTTTGTATATATACCCAGCAGTGGGATTTCTGGATCATATTGTAGCTCTATTTTTTTTTTAATTTTTTGAGGCACTGTCCTACTGTTTCCCACAGCAGTTGCAAGATTTTACATTCCCACTAACAGTGAACAAGGGTTTCGATTTCTCTACAACCTCACCAGCATTTATTCTCTTGTTTTCTTTTTCTTTTCTTTTCTTTTCTTTTCTTTTCTTTTCTTTTCTTTTCTTTTCTTTTCTTTTCCTTTCTTTTTTTTCTTACTGGTAGCCATCCTAATGAGAGTGAGGTAATATCTCATTGTGGTGTTGAATTATACTTCTTTTGATGGTTAGTGACGTTAATCACATTTTCATATGCTTGTTGTATATAATTTGTGTATATAATTTTGTATATATTTGCATATAATCTTTAAAGTAATGTCTATTCAAGTCCTTTGCCCATTTTTAAATAAGGTTATTTAACTTTTCAGTTGTTGAGTTGTAGGAGTTATGTATTTCAGATACTGACCCCTTATAGATATAGATTTGTAAGTAGTTTCTCCCCTTCTTTGTCTTTTCACTGTTGTGTCCTTTGATCTGACCTTTAGTAGCCTCTTTTTACAAGCCTCCAATTCATTATACATAGTCCCTCTCAAAAAATGGCTATAAAGCCTAAATATTATCATGTCATTCAAAATCTTATGTCTTCCCAAAGCTCTCAAGTTAAAAATTCAAAATGCTTAAAATTATGCTATATAATCTGGCATCAATCTCCAACATCTTTATACATTTCCTTTTACCCCTTATTCTCTACCACACTGATTTTTCTCATACATCCTCTATGAACCAGACTCCTCCTTATTTTAGGTCCTTTGTCTGTGCTTTTCATTCTCGTTTGTTTTTCTCTTCATTCTATGAAAAGTAAACTGTAGTTTTCGATCCTCAGATTAAATGTCATTTATTCAACGAAATCTTTACAGACTTTCCAGCTTAGGGCAAGTTTCTAGTTATATAATGTGAATGCTCTTTGAGCTTATTTATAGAATTGATCAAAATTATAATGAGATAATTAATTATACAATTATGCAATCATTTTTTCATATCTGTCTCTTCAAAGAGAATGTAATATCCATGATAAAGAACCACTTTTTCCTGTGTACCATTGTGTCCCCAAGACTGAGTTCCCTGCCTATTGAACTGTTCAATAAATACTTTTGAGATGAGTAAATGAAGAAATAAATTTATTATCTGATTTCTATAGGACAATTTCAGCTGTTGTATCAGCCAATGATGACAGTTTGGGCAATATGGTACCTGGATTTGGGGCTTGGGTGTTATATTCTAGTTGACGCCTAGGAATGGAATATTAGACCAAAAGTCTATTAGGTTTAAAAGTATAGCAGGTGAAGGGTAAGAGGAAAACCACAATGTGACATTAATCAGGAGTCTGGGGCCAAGCAAAACAAAATTTAGGAGCAGGGCTAATAAAAAACTGACCAAATTCTAGGAAATTCATATGAATGAAATTGAAGAGAGGTTTGCTTGAATTTACTGGCCTAGAGACACACGCAGGATAAGTGAGCTGAACAGAGTTGGTTTCAAGGAAAACAAATGTTACCATGATCAAAGTTATGGCCCAAGGCAAGCATATAACTACTTATTTTTTTCTTCAAACTTTAAATACCTGCTATGTTACATATTACCACCCACTGCATCTATTATGTGTTCTCCACAAGATCCACTCTATTTGATTACTTTACAACAGGTATTCCTAAACCATTTAGCAATGAATTAAAAGTAAAGCAGGTAGCATGAAGCAATTTAGAATACTTTCTTAGACTAGGAGAATCCCGCTAGTTTTAATTAGTGGTCCAGGGTCCCAACTAGAAATGTGTATAGTTGTCCGCGAAACACCATTTTTGCTGAAGACCAAGGAACATGGCTTATTGTTTCTTTCTACTTGATGCAATTTAATCATGTCACATTATTTATTGCTCTAATCTTAACGATAATCTTTTGCAAAATATTTTACAATCATTTATATCAGGAATATGAAGGCATTAACCTCAAATGGCAGCTTTCCTTTCCGACTGTGATTTATTTTTATTTATTTTTATACTCTAAGAGGGGAGATACTTTTCACAAATAGGTAGAAGAAGAAATTTTAATATCTTTTCCAGGTGATATTTACTACGTTATTGTACATGAAGAGATTTTTGTCCTGATTATTTCATAAAGATGTCTTTTACCCTTTGAAATGCCAGCGTCTGACAGTTGTGAACTCCTTACTTTGTTGAACAAGCTCTAACTCAGCGAAAATACCAAGAGTATACATGTGATTGACCTTTAAACAAGCCTTGCCTTCTATTGGAATTTGGAAGTCTCTGTGCCTGAGCTGCTCTCAAAGGAGTTTTTTTTCCCTATTATAAATTATCATACAAGTAATACTTGGTTTTTGAATTTTCAAATAATGTTACATTCTGTTTGTTTCAAAATATCAGACTAAGAGGTAATGCCTTCAGGGTCCTGACAGTTACATCACTTAGTTATCCTGTAGGTACTTATGGATTTTTTCCCCTTCCTGTAGTGCTTCTTGTTTTGATCAATATTCCTTGTATATGAAAGCAAATTGACAAAATTTCAAGATTCATGCTTATTTTATTTTATCCATACTACCTGTTAAGTATGTATCTATTTAGATAAATAAGTTCCCTTCTCTGTGTCCCAGCTTCCTGTCAGTAAAATATAGGGTTTTGAATACAGCTGTTGAGCTTCCTTCTACTGCTGTCACTCTATGTTTATGTATTCATGATGGGGAGGATATTATCCCCCACGGATATATATGAAAATTGTCTTGGGGGAAGGTGGCATCCTAGATATTATAATAGTGTGTGACCTTCCAAAGGGCCACCATATATAAACAGTAAATCATGGTTTTAAAAATCCAGGAAAGGAAAAAAATGATTAAGAACAGTGTATTTAGAAAGGTTCCTTAGGAAATGATCATTAACAACAACAACAACAACAACAACAACAACAACAGTTTAGAAACACTATTCCATGCATTTATGCACCTTATTCCATGGGCCCAGGCTGAAATCATTTGTACAATTCGTTTTAACCCTTTTTTCACTGACACCATCTAGTCCTATAATCACCAGATAATGTAGGTCATACATGTAGGTGTTTACAGTGATTAATTTTTGTCCAGTGTTTGGTTGAATGTATACATTTTTTTATTGCTTTCAAACCTGTTTTTAGGTCATTATTTCCAAGATAGGACTTGAACCTTAAATAAAATTTCCCTCAGGAATAAATTTACACAATGTAGAGAAAATTTTCTAGTTTGAAAATAAATATTCCCTCTATGCTGAGAATTATTGGCTTCGTTAGTTCTGAATTACAAGGCATGATTTTAAAATGGAACAAAAATTCAAGCATAATTCAATTTACTACCCAAATAAATATTTAGGAAACTTTCCTCTACTTTTTTTTTTTAATATATTTTTTTCAACGTTTATTTATTTTTGGGACAGAGAGAGACAGAGCATGAACGGGGGAGGGGCAGAGAGAGAGGGAGACACAGAATCGGAAACAGGCTCCAGGCTCGAGCCATCAGCCCAGAGCCTGACGCAGGGCTCGAACTCACTGACCCCGAGATCGTGACGCTTAACTGACTGCTCCACCCAGGCGCCCCTCCTCTACTTTCTAATGTTAGATACAAAGTATATAAAGAATGCTCTTTCTTATCATATTTGAATTCAACATTTTGGAAACACAACAAGCATATGTATTCATTTAAGTATATCTACTACCTTTTTTTTAAATCTCCCTCTGCTTTTTTTTTTAATGTTTATTTTTGAGACAGAGAGCGACACAGAGCATGAGCAAGGGAGGGGCAGGAAGAGAGAGGAGAGACACAGAATCTGAAGCAGGCTACAGGCTCTGAGATGTCAGCGCAGAGCCTGACAGGGAGCTTGAACTCACGAACCCTGAGATCATGACCTGAGCCAAAGTTGGACGCTTAACGGACTGAGCCACCCAGGTGCCCCAGTTTCTGTCTGTTTTTTATGATGAAAATTTTAAAGAAGAAAGCAAAGTAAATGTAAGCAAGCGACCCAGGATAATAACAGACTTGTCATCAAAATGCAATCAGTTTTCACAAATGCTTTCAGAATTCTATTCTTGAGGATTTTATACTTTACAGCAGAGAAGCAGGTTAAGTATTCAAATTATGGTTATTACCAGTTGGTTCCCAAAAGTCTGGGAAAGTGGATAAGCCTGGCATGCCTTGCTACAGTTTTACTGACCAAATGGCAATTTCCAACCAAAACAAATTTATCAGTAGTTAGTAGCGGTAACCTTTTCTAAATTTTAATAAACAAAAAAATATCTAAGGTAGTCAATTAAGTGGGTCATTAAATTCATTTCCCGTTATATATGATGATATTTTGCACACACACAATTCACTCACAAGCCTGAGTACCAAATTCCCAGTATAAATACATAACGAGTATGCTAGGCAGAATAATTGTCCCGGAAGATGCATATGTTATAACCCCCTGAACCTGTGACTATATTACATGACAAGGGGGAATTAAGGTTGCAGATGAAACTGAGGTTGTTAGTGAACTGACCTTAAAATGAGATTATCCTGGATTGTTCGGTGGGCCCAGGGCAATCACAAGGGTTCATCAATGGGGAAAAAGGAGAGAGAAGAGTTAGAACTTGAGACGTGACACCATCAGACTCTCTGGGTCATTCCTCACTTTGAAGATGTAAAAGTGCCAAAAGTCAAGGAAGGAGAGCAGCCTCCAGAAGCTGGAAAAGGCAAGACAATGGATATGGATACTCTCCTAGAGCCTCCAGAAAGGAATGCAGTCCTGCCAATTTGATTTTAGCCCAGTGAGGCCATCTCAGATTTCTAAGCTCCAGAAATAATATAATGTGGTTTTTTTTTTAAGCTGCTAAATTTGTGGCAATTTCCTAGCAGCAGTAGGAAATAAATAGAATGAAATAAAATATTCAAAGACTCATATTACCAAGGTCAAATAAATTACAAAAATACCAGAAATTACGTATGCCTTTAAAAACATTAATTCTGTAGACAGGTAGGTAGGACAGCATAAGAGTTCAGAAGGTCTCTAGAAATAACCTACTTTGTGTTAGATCCTAGCTTTCCCATATTCTAGGTGGGTAACCCTAACAAATTGCTTAATATCTGTGGTGCCATTTTCTCATTTTTATAGGCGATGAAATAATAATTGTACCTCAAAATTAGACCAAATAAATGCATCTGCTATTACAATCAGTAGAACCTGGCACAGAGTACGTCCCATGTATAGCTTCCTTATTATTGTTACAATATTTATTATTTGCTATTTGTGCTATTACTATTCTGAGAGCAGTGTAGCATCCAATTTAGGTTTTATATGATGTCTTATATAAACACAGCTCTTTTGGTTTCAGTGTTATATCTGAAAGAACTGGTATAAGTTTTTAGCCTTGGATTATTTGTATAGATTGGTGGCATTTTTTTAAAGGGATGTTTATAATAATCTAATTTTAAAAGATGAAGCATGACTCTGTATATGGGAGATAAATATGAAAAAGTTGATAACTTTTAAACCATTTGGTTGTGGGCATTTCAAAGTGAATTACCCACGTTGAGGAGATTGCTCCTTCTTTGCAAATATGTAATGATTTTATGCATTGCTATAGATGGATGTATATTTTATGTAGTGCTATATATACATATGTATGGAAGACTTAAAATTTACTAATTATCTGCTATTTTGTGTTATGTTTTGGTTAAATAGGGCTATCGTGAAAATGAAGGTGTTTACTTTGGGGTGCCTTTGATTGCATAAAGAAGACAATTTACACATAGATAAACTTCTTTTTTCGTCCTCTCCTTTTAGGGAAGTGTTGACGTTAGCGATTTTTAAACAGTGAAACATCCGTTCCCCTTAATATATTTATACCACCACAAATTCACTTATATCAGACAACCTCAAGGAAAGGAGAACATATTGTACATTGCTCAAAGCTACACAAAACCACTGAGATGTAAAAAATTATCTAATGACAGTTTTTATTTTAAAAATGAAATTACTTTTATAGAGAGAAAAAAAAACCCAAGCACTGCAAAATCTTAGGCTTTTTTTTTCTCCATTTCCGTAAAAAGAATTTAGATTAAACATCCCTAGCTTCATCTGGTTTTTTGAAGTCTGTTTTATTGTACATGATGGAAAGATGTTTTGTGGTTATAACCACTTCAAACAGTGAAAGGCGATACTTTGATAGACTCAGCAACTCGTGGAGCTGGGAGGATTTTTTGAAAATCATCAAATCCGTACACACTCAGCTATAATTTGACAATATACTGAATAGACCATTAAAATTTAAATCATTTTTCATGTTCAGGATAGTGGAGATCTCATATATTTACGCTATGACATAAGCCCTTATAGTTCATTTATTTAGAACTTCATTTAGTAGAAGTTAAAAATACTTGATTGTTGCTTTGCTTTGTTTCCATGATAAAATTTCATGGGCTTCAAGACTATTTTGAAGCTTATCTTTCCTTGTTCTTCTAACTAGGTAAGAAGGATACTGTTATTCTTTGTTCCTCCAGTTACTGTGTCCAATATCTGGTCTTTCTCAGCATAGCCTTGAAGTTTCCTCCAAGTTTCTAGAGAACATATTGACTACAATTTCCTTAATTTATTTTAAAGGCAAAACATTTACCTTGTATTCTTACCAAATATCACTGCTTTACAATGAATATGATAAATCAATCTTGTTTTCATTGAATGCACCTGGCATTCAACATCCAAGCCTGATAAAAACTATGATCTAATGAAGATGAGAAAAGGAAAATTTTTTGTTTCTTTAGATTGATAAATCTAGTCAAACTACAACTGAAATGTTCATTTATAAACGGAGTAAAACTTCTTTGCTTATTATCAGAAACTGATTTATCACAGCTGAGTTTTTCTGTGCTTGAATTTCCTTGGGATAATTTTTAAACGATAGTTGATTTTAAAGGTAAAAAAGGTAAAAACTGTTTAATTTGAGAGATCAAGAGAGCATAGATGAATATCACTTTGAAAACATTGTGGTATTAGGGCACCTGGGTAGCTCAGTAGGTTAAGTTTCTGACTCTTAATTTCAGCTCAGGTGATGATCTCAGTTTGTGAGATCGAGCCCTGCTTCTGGCTCCAAGCTGACAGTTCAGAGCCTGCTTCGGGTTCTCTCTCTCCTTCTCTCTCAGCCTCCTCCCTGTTCACATGCAACACTCCCTGTCTCTCAAAATAAATAAATAAACTTTAAAAAAGAGGAAAAGTTGCAGAATTATCTCAGAAGATAGGATATGACAATGTTCTTTCAAAAGAAAAATACCAGTATTGCTATTCAGGCAATCTTAGGAACAGAAAATACGAAGTGGGCAGGGGGTAAGGTAGTAAAAACTGAAAGAAATGTGTTAAAACCTCTTCTGCATCCTGAACCCTGGGGGCTAGAAATCACTGTATCCTAAAAGAAATGGTATCAATGCAGCTTTAATGTGGATGTATATGTTAGCATTTTTTTAAAAAGAGATTCATGATTGAAATTAAAGATGTAGGGACAAGTTTAAAGTAGCCAATAATCTATCAGTATCTTTCCTTTTGTTGTCCAGTCTGAAAAACATGACTTTAAAAACTAACACATGTGTGTGCTTGTGTGTGTAGTATGATGTATTTTATTATGTATTGTGTATATATATATATATATATATATATATATATATATGCACATTTTTTACTAAAGTGACATTTGACAATTGGCATGAAAGTCATAATATTCTCTTTTATTCAGGAGAATAAAATATAGAGTGTCTTTTAATATTCATTTTATGAATGTTACTGAGGATTTCAAATGCTTAAATGCATCCTTTAGTGATTTTAGCTTTTATAGAAAGGTGGTAGGGACATCTAACAATAATTCATTTGGACACCATGGAAAATAAACAAGATAAAACATTATTGTAAAATGCTCTAATAAGAATTATTATAAAATAACTATAAGCTAAGACTGCCTTAAGTAGTATTCTCCTCAAACTGGTTAAAATTTTAGTTAAGCAATGCTAAATAGGCACTTGTAGACTCCTAAATGCACCATCCCTAAGGTGGGAACCTAAATTACTATCTGTAAATTGTGAACACCTACTGGTCAATTCCTTTTAGAAGGCCTTATTTTTGTCGATTTTCAGGAAAAACAATAATATAACACTGAGCATAAACATACTCAATATATTATGGGCAAAAAAATCTATTGTGTTGTGTCAAAATAACTGTCAAGTGCTACTTCCTAGTGTTTTTTTCTCCCCAAAATTCCTTGGGAAATTATGTATCCTTATATTTTATAATCTGATATTTCTCTAAAATGGTTTACATGCTAAATGGTTTTGGAGATAAGAACAAATCCTTTATTACTATTCCCTATTTCCATTTTGCAAATATGTTTACTCAGAGTGTGTGCAAAGAAGAAGAAGAAGAAATGTAAATCAGCCTCTCAACTGTATCAGAAAAAGTTCAAGTGTATCAGTTCCGAAGGGCCTGATAATTAATAGGACTCTGAGCCTTCGCAGGGTGTACTGACAAAAAGCTTTAATAAATGTGAAGAGTAGAGTACATCAGGATAAATAAAGAACATACTATCATAGAGGGCCTTATACTTCCAGGTACAGCCCCATATTCATTCTCAATTGCAGATGTTCTTTGTCATTAGATTATAAATCAACAAGACGTGTAAGGCATCTTGTTTTCAAGGTTGTCCAGTAAAAAGTGTAGAGAATTATTTTTTAAGTTTATTTATTTATCTTGAGAGAGAGAACCAGTGGGGGACAGACGGAGAAAGAGAGGGAGATACAGGATCTGAAGCAGGCTCTGTGCTGAGAGCAGAGAGCCCGATGCAGGGCTGGAAATCACGAACCATGAGTTCGTGACCTGAGATGAAGTTGAACGTTCAACCAACTGAGTCACACAGGCACCCATAGAATTTTTTTTATGCCTTTTGTTGTAAAAGCCAGGCTGTACAGGTCGAACCAAGTATAAGCCATCAATCCATTCCTAAGCAATGTGGGCAATTTGGCACAGGGCAGCTATATGGGAGTTTCAAACTATAAATTGTACCTTATCAATAACTAACACATCTTCATTATTAGCCAATGTTGGCCCCAGATTTCTAGGCATCAGTTCTCTCAAGTTTATTGTTGAAAGAGTTAGAATTGGGAAGGAGCCAAGATGATGGAAGAGCATGGAAGTTTTTTGTGTGTCTCTCGTCCATGAAATACAGCCAGACCAACACTAAGCCATCCTACGCACCTAGAAAACTGGAGGATTAACACAACAATCTGCACAACCTGAATCACAGAATTCAGCAGGTGCATGGAGAGGCGAACTTGGGGAGCAAGAAGGAGCAGGAAGGGAGGTGCTTTTGCAAGCAGAGAGAGGACGGAGACTGGCCGGGGTGGGGGGGGAACACAGGAAAAGCATCCCTCCCCAAAAGCAGCTAGAGAGAAAGTGGAAAATTGGAAACAGCCACAGGGACTAAACTAAAAAGGGAGAAAGGAGAAAGGAGAGGGTTTAAATTCCATTAAGACTGTAAACAAGGGGAGCACAAACTCTGCAGCTCAAAACCTGGCGGTGCTCTGGTTTGAAGGGCGAATGCCCAGGAGCAGAGTGGGGTCCAGGAGGTTCTCAGGCCCCACGGGGAAAAGCGGTTCCACTGCTGGAAGGACACTTGGTAGAGACTGTAGAAGACACCTGGTCCAGCAGACCCCAGAAGGCAGCCACATCCACTGGTACTGGAAAAATGTCGTTAAGGGTGAAGTCTGGTGCCAGATGTGTGTTGTGATTTTCCATAATCCCTGAAAAACTGCTGCTACACTATCTCACAAACCTTTTCTGGGGCGGACTGGCACCTGGCTGCAGTCTCGGGGCATCAGCAGTGGCAGGGTCCAGCAAGCATTCCTGGGTGCAGCCAACATTTGGCCATCGCTCATTCAGCCATTGCTCAGTAAGACCCTCCCTCAGAGGGGCAGAACAGGTCAAAGCCGCAGTCCTTCAGAAGTAAGGGGCTGGGTAAAACAGCCACATCTGAGACAAAACTCGGCAGAGAGGTACTGCCTGGGGCCTGGTCATGGAGAGTGAAAAAGCGGGGAGTGGATGAAAGCTGAAGACAGAGGACGGGTGTGCCATTGCTGATCCGGGAGAACAGAGTTCCAGTACTAGAGACTGGGTAGCTGGATGACACCATTTTCACCACTCCCGCTCATGCGCATACACACCTACCAGCGCCACAGCACTCCACCCCAGTAGGCTAGCAGTGCCATCTAGTGGAGAGCTGAGCCATTACACTGAGCCCCGCCCAAATGGGCCAACTTCATGCTTCAAGAACACAAATCTCACCTTCTGCTTAGTCTATGGACTATTAAGTGCTATATAGTCTTACTTCTAGGGGAAAATGAAGTAAATTCAGTCCTACTTCAATCTGTTAGCAGGTCCATCTATTCAATTTTCTTTCTTTTTTTTTTCTCTTTTACACTTTTCTCTTTCTTGAATACAGAAAGAGAAAAAAATCATTTTTATTTTCAATTTTTATTTAAAATATTTTTCTTTAATTTTTATTACTATATTTTTTACTTTGGGCCAAATTTTTTCAAATTCTATTTTATTTCCATCATTTTATTTTAGTCTACTTCAGTGTATTGACCTTTTCAAATTTTCAAATGATTTCCTTTTTACTTCTTTTTCTTTTTTTCTCTTTTTCATTTTTCCTTTTCTTGAAAGCAGAAAGAGAAAAACTTCTTAATACTTCCAATTTCTATTAAAAATATTTTTCTTTAATTTTTTACTATATTTTTTGCTTTTATGTAAATTTTTTCAACTTCTATTTTATTTCCATCATTTTACTTTAGTCTACTTCAGTGTATTCACCTTTTCAAATTTTCAAAAGATTTCCTTTTTTTCTTTTTTTAAATCTTTTTTCTCTTTTTCGTTTCTTTTCTTTTTTGTGAATACAGAAAAAGAAAAAAATTCATTTTTATTTTTAATTTTTATTAAAAATATATTTCTTTATTTTTTTCTACTATATTCTTTACTTTTGTGTATATTTTTTCAAATTCTATTTTACTCCCATCATCTCATTTTAGTCTACTTCAGTGTATTCATTTTTTCAAATTCTCAAATGATTTCCTTTTTTTCCCTTTTCTTCCCTCCCCTCCCCTTTTTTTCTCTAATCTGTCAAATCACTTTCAACACCCAGAACAATTTCCCTGATGAGCATGGATGCAAAAATCCTCAAGAAGATATTAGCCAACTGGATCCAACAATACATTAAAAAAATTATTCACCACGACCAAGTGGGATTTATATCTGGGATGCAAGTCTGGTTCAATATCCACAAAACATTTAACGTGATTCATCACATCAATAAAAGACAGGACAAGAACCATATGATCCTCTTAGTAGATGCAGAGAAAGCATTTGACAAAATACAGCATCCTTTCTTGATAAAAACTCTCAAGAAAGTAGGGATAGAAGGAGCATACCTCGAGATCATAAAAGCCATATATGAACTACCCAACGCTAATATCATCCTCAATGGGGAAAAACTGAGAGCTTTCTCCCTAAGGTCAGGAACACGACAGAGTGTCCACTCTCACCACTGTTATTCAACATGGTATTGGAAGTCTTAGCCTCTGCAATCAGACAACACAAAGAAATAAAAGGCATTCAAATGGCCAGGAGGAGGTCAAACTTTCACTCTTCGCAGATGACATGATACTCTATATGGAAAACCCAAAAGATTCCACCAAAAAACCTGCTAGAATTTATTCATGAATTCAGCAAAGTTCCAGGATATAAAATCAATGCACAGAAATCGGATGCATTCCTATACACTAACAATGAAGCAACAGAAAGAGAAATCAAGGAATCGATCCCATTTACAGTTGCACAAAAAAACATAAAATACCTAGGAATAAATCTAACCAAAGACATGAAAAATCTATACACTGAAAACTATAGAAAGCTTATGAAAGAAATTGAAGAAAACACAAAAAAATGGAAAAAATATTCCATGCTTCTGGATAGGAAGAACAAATATTGTTAAAATGTCGATACTACTCTAAGCAATCTACATATTCAATGCAATCCCTACCAAAATAACACCAGCATTCTGCACAGAGCTAGAACAAATAATCCTAAAATTTTTATGGAATTAGAGAAGACCCTGAATAGCCAAAGCGATCTTGAAAAAGAAAACCTAAGCAGGAGGCATCACAATCCCAGACTTCAAGCTATATTACAAAGCTGTAATTATCAAGACAGTCTGGTACTGACACAAGAACAGACACTCAGATCAATGGAACAGAGTAGAGAACCCAGAAATGGTCCCACAAACATATGGCCAACTAATCTTTGACAAAGAAGGAAAGACTATCCAATGGAATAAAGACAGTCTCTTCAGCAAGTGGTGCTGGGAAAACTGGATAGGGACATGCAGAAGAATGAACCTGGACCACTTTATTACACCTTACACAAAAATAAACTCAAAATGGATGAAAGACCTCAATGTAAGACAGGATGCCATCAAAATACTCAAGGAGAAAGCAAGGAAAAACCTCTTTGATCTTGGCCACAGCAACTTCTTACTCAACAAGTCTCTGGAGACAAGGGAAACAAAAGCAAAAATGAACTATTGGGACCTCATCAAAATAAAAAGCTTCTGCACAGTGAAGGAAACAATCAACAAAACTAAAAGGCAACTGGCAGAATGGGAGAAGATATTTGCAAATGACATGTCAGATAAAGGGTTAGTATCCAAAATCTATAAAGAACTTATCAAACTCAACACCCAAAAAACAAATAATCCAGTGAAGAAATGGGCAAAAGACTTAAATAGACACTTCTCCAAGAAGATATCCAGATGGCCAACTGACACATGAAAAAATCCTCCACATCACTCATCATCAGGGAAATACAAGTCAAAACCACAATGAGATACCACCTTACACCTGTCAGAATGGCTAACATTAACAACTCAGGCAACAACAGATGTTGGCAAGGACGTGGAGAAAGAGGATCTCTTTTGCATTGTTGGTGGTAATGCAAGCTAGTGCAGCCACTCTGGAAAACAGTATGGAGATTCCTCAAAAAACTAAAAATAGAACTACCCCATGACCCAGCAATTGCACTACTAGGCATTTATCCACAGGATACAGGTGTACTGTTTTGAAGGGACACATGCACCCCCATGTTTATAGCATCACTATCAACAATAGCCAAAGTATGGAAAGAGCCCAAATGTCCATTGATGTATGAATGGATAAAGAAGATGTGGTACACACACACACACACACACACACACACACACACACACAATGAAGTATTACTTGGCAATCAAAAAGAATGAAATCTTGTTATTTGCAACTATGTGGATGGAACTGGAGGGTATTATGCTAAGTGAAATTAGTCAGAGAAAGACAAAATCATATGACTTCACTCATATGAGGACTTTAAGAGACAAAACAGATGAACATAATGGAAGGGAAACAAAAATAATATAAAAACAGGGAGGGGGACAAAACAGAAGAGACCCATAAATATGGAGAACAAACTGAGGGTTACTGGAAGGGTTGTGGGAGGGAGGATGGGCTAAATGGGTAATGGGCACTAAGGAATCTGCTCCTGAAATCACTGTTGCACTATATGCTAAGTTGGATATAAATTTAAAAAAATACAAAATAAAATTAAAAAAAATTTAAAAAGAGTTAGAATTGGTATCCATTCATTAACACTTAGCCCTGAATCTTCTAGTGGAACAAACAACCTCATAGAACAGAAGTTTGATATTTACATTCAGTTAGAATTAAACAGCCTGTACATTTAGTATTCTTTAGGCTAGAGTGAAAAATATTTGCAAAGAGTGAGGGACTTTGTGCTTTTTCCATTCTCTCTGGGAGCACTGAGTGATCACACAGTGAGTTCAGACATGAACAAAGAAGCAAAAAGAAGCAAGAAGGAAAAGGAGAGGAAAGAAGAGAGAGGGGGAGAGAGGTGGAGATGGAGGGAGACAGGGAAAGGAGAAGAGGAAGAAAAATCTAACCTATGCAAGATTGTAAACACGTGGTAAAAGATTTTTGTCTTTGGCAATCTCCCCATATACTCCATGTCAAAATGAGACACAATCTCATAAATTTCAGAAACAATTTACTAAAGGTAGAAATATGAGTTATCAGAAAAACACCAGGATAACTTTTACTGAGGCTCAAACAAGAGTGCAAATCTCAGTTTACAATAGTACTCTTCTGTGTAGATCTTCCAGTTTAACAGGATATAGTGTTTATACATGTACTTACTAAATAGACAATTCGTGTGTGTGTGTGTGTGTGTGTGTGTGTGTGTGTCAGGGGAGGGCGGTTTATAAATTTTAGATCTCATTAGCCTAATTGGATTCTCTTTTTTAAACATCATGTATTTTTTTCAGTTTATTTATTTTGAGAGCAAGAGAGAGCCCACCCCTGCACAAGCAGGGGAGGGGTAGAGAGAGAGAGGGAGAGAGAGATTCCCAAGCAGGATCCTTGCTGTCAGCACAGAGCCTGACTTGGGGCTATGAGATCATGACCTGAGCTGAAATCAAGACTTGGATGCTAAACTGACTGAGCCACCTAGCCGCTCCCTAATTGGATTCTAAATCTTATCAAAGAGAAAAATATCATAGGCAAAACCATGGTGTAAAGGAAACAAAATATTTGCTAATTGTAAATGAATAATCCCTATGGCAATTATTTCAACCTAGTAGAAAAAATATCCTTCCAGTCCCCGTCAATGGCTTCTTACTTCCTCATTTTTCATTACCAAAGAACACCATGTGCTTCCAACATAAAATAATTCATCTCCTGTTTTCAAAAACTGGAGTCTTATGTGTTCTTGATATCAACTTCACAGACAAAGAAATGCACTTACTGTGGCCAGTTTTCTGGGTCAGAGTCTACAGAATTCCTTGAGAAAAAAACTGAAAAGAAAATGTATGGTTACTCTAAGACTAGGAAAGACGTTAATTCTAAATATAAAATATTGTCTTTCACTTTTGTTTCTTAGTTGAATTAAAATATCTTCTTTATCATCTTGAGACATATGCATCATCACATGATGGTCCAGCTGGGGGGCAGCCATATACCTTTGCTCTGGGAGATGGCTCAGCCTGATATGCATCTCATATGAAGTCATTTTCACACAAATTGGAACAACTGATGTGAGTTATCACTGTTAATTGAAAGCACCTCATTAGAGAACAGAAGTAGCTTGCTTATCACTCATTTGGTATCGACATCTTCCTTAAACTCCTGTCTGAAAGCTACATTCAAAGTATGTAAAGAAATCAGAAAGCTGACCTTTCAAGTAGGTACTTGTTACAATGCTATTCCTCTTTATCTGGGCTTTCTGAAGTCCAGTTTACTACTTTCCCTGTAAGTGTTTTGAGAGCTTATCATTTCTTTTATTTCCCACTTCCTGTTATTAGTTCTCAATACAGAGGAGGGTAAAGAACATAACATTTATTTACCCTTCTTCTGGGTGTTGTAGATCTTGAGGAAAGAATCCCAATCTCTTTCAGGTAACTCACAGCAGAGTGGCTAAGAGGAATAGAGAATCCTAAAAATAAGATCTTCTCCACTGTCTGCTGTATTCAGGGTTCAATTATCTTGGATAACTCTGGTAAGTCACATTTTCTATGCCTGTTGAGTAAGTCTTAATAGATGCTCTCATGCACTTGAACCATCAAATGGTTCAAATGGGTTTATCTGCCTGGATCCTGATGTCAGGAGGTAGCAGAACATGAGAAGCAAAGATACCAAAGAAAGAGAAACTTCAAGGATTCAATGAGATTTTCAATAAATAAGAATCCAACTCCCACACTAAGACATCCTAAGGGGGTAAGGGCATATGATCAGACATTAAGTTTCTTACTTGCTTGTTCATTTGCGCCTTCAGCAAATATTTATTTTTGCTGTTTACCACGTGGCGGGCCCTCCTCTAGGTAGTGGATATACAGTGTCCTCATGGAGCTTATATTCTAGTGGTGGGAGACATTCACTTAAACAATACATGTAAAAGTACAAAATATGTCACCTATTGTAGAGAAAAATAAAGTTGAGAAGATGAATAGGAAGGACTGAGATGAGAGATTATTAGTTATTGAGCAGGAAAGGCTCTTTTGAGGTTAAAATTAACCAAACATCTGGACAGTGGGCACCAAGATTTGTGTTTGGGGGAGAGAAGAGGATTCAGACAGAAGGAACCACAAGACAGCTTTGTTTAGTTTAAAGCTTAAATTTCCCTGGCATCACTGCTCTGCC
This sequence comes from Felis catus, assembly GCF_018350175.1. Taxonomy (NCBI): domain Eukaryota; kingdom Metazoa; phylum Chordata; class Mammalia; order Carnivora; family Felidae; genus Felis; species Felis catus. The sequence goes on along the minus strand of NC_058373.1, from coordinate 96,241,730 downwards.
CGAGTCAGCAATAGTATAACAACCAATACAAGCTTGACAAAGTGGTTCATGGAAGATTTGCAGTTTTCTTCATTTTAAATATTTAAAATTATTTTAATATAACACAATTAAATGTAGAACTGTTATTGTGAAGCAACGTAAACCTTCAAAACAGTAAACAGAATATGCCAAACATATTTGCACACCACCTATACTCAAATTTACTCTTTTTGTTAAATTTATTATTTTGAGAGAGAGAGAGAGAGAGAAAGAGAGAGTACATGCACAAGTTGGGGAGGGGCAGAGAGAGAATCCCAAGAGAATCCCGACACGGGGCTTGAACTCACAAACTGTGAGATCATGACCTGAGCGAAAGCTGGACTCTCAACTGACTGAGCCACCCAGACACCCCTTAAATTTAGTCTTAAATTTTTTGCCACATTTTCCAAAATTCTTTTGAGGAAGTCAAGCATCTGTAGGAGTGTGGACAACACTGAGTCCATCTTTGGCCCTCCATCTTGCTGATGCCCAATGACCTCCCTCGGAGCTACAAGTTCTAGGCTCCCTTGAGGTTAATTCAAACCCTGACCAGAATGAAGAAAAGCTTGTTCTGATTTTTCCTAAAGTGAAAACATAGAAGTCTCCACTTTAGAGAGCTAGGAGAGATGACTGGCACACAGATGGCCCCGCTGTAGCTAACTACCCTGTGACCTCACCATCATGTCCATCTCTCTATAGAAGCTGGGAATTAAGGTCCAGACCTGGTGGAGAATAGCTTCAGAGAATGGGGCAGAGAATGGCCACGTACCACCTGGATTGTCAGCCCCGCTTCCCCTCTGTCTGTAAGTTACCTCGAATAAAACTCTGTGTAAACAGTATGTTGTGGCTTGCCTTGTACTTTGGTTTCAAAGAACCTTGTCAGTTTGGAGAATACCGACCCTCCTCCAACCTTCTAAGAAGCATCACAGGGACAATGAAGACATTTGTGTACCTGTATTATTTAGGGTTTATTATTGGAAGTAACAGAAAATAGCATGAGGATGTTGTATGATAGTATGAGGATAGTGTGAGCCAAATTGTTGGCTGATGCCAGCATGGAGAATGTGAATATGGTTACCAGCACACAAAAGATCCAGCAGTGCGCAGAAAATACCCCATCTAGTATCAGCATGAAAAGAGTTCCCACGGTGAAAAGACAAAGCATCAGGGAGGGAACACTATAAAAAAGAGCTTGAAGTTTCTGGAAATTCAACTTGCTACACAGGTAATCCACAAAGGCACAGATCTAGCAAAGAACAAAGATACAAATGTTGCCATATTCTCTGATGATAGGTTGAGATATAAACAGTCAAAGTAGATCCTTATAAAACCAAAGTGGTGCTCAGGAGGTAAACAGTACAGAAGTCACAGAGATCTACTGGGAGAAATGTCCAGCGAGCACCTACAGGAGTATATGGAAAAGGATTTAGTTTATCAGGAGTATACAAACTTCTTCCAGTGAAGATACCAAAGAGAAATAAGGCACGACAGGGGCGCCTGGGTGGCTCAGTTGGTTAAGCGTCTGACTTTGGCTCAGGTTATGATCTCGCGGTTCGTGAGTTCCAGTCCCGCATTGGGCTCTATGCTGACAGCTCGGAGCCTGGAGCCTGCTTCGGATTCTGTGTCTCCCTCTCTCTCTGGCCCTTCCTCTCTCTCTCTCTCTCTCTCTCTCTCTCTCTCTCTCTCTCTCAAAAATAAATAAACATTAAACAAAAAAAAAAAGAAAAAAGGAATGACATATTTGGCTGGCAATATATGGAACCAGTGTTTGCTGCCTTAATCAATATGGAGCAGGTGAACAGAATGCAAAAGGTGGCAATCCTATTGTTATCTCAGAATAGAGCTATAGCTCAGGAGATATATTTAGGTACTACAGTTGTTATGGAAACAGCAAGAAGCCCAGCCCCTGCATCCTTGAGCTCTTTGGAGTGCTAATACTTGATGATGACAGTGAAGGAAAAGATTGGCCTGGGACATACTCACATTCCGAATGCCAATTATAATGTGGATAAAATGAAGTGCCTGGTAAATTGCAGCAGAAATAATCACGAAGCCTGGGTAAATTGTCCCTCCAATGATTTGTTCCCAACAGTTCCAGTCCTCGCCATCAAACCAGTTACAGAAATTCTAAAACCCCTCTTCAGCCAGGAACTGGGTAGTCCAATAATTAAAGCACAGATAAAATTTATGGATAACATTTTTAAGTCTCAGGACGGCAAAGACACAGGTGAAGAAAGAGAACAGTGACCACGACAGGATGTAAAGCCACACAGGCGTGTTCTGCTTCTCATAGGGTAACTGCAAAAACCTCAGCCAAGACCCTTTGACATCAAGGGTTGGCAACTCAAATAAATAGTTAAACGGGATTCCTCAAAAATCTGCTCCTTTGGAAGAGAATTTTTGAAAATATATTACTGATTAATTTTTTAAGGGGAAAGTACACTTAATTGGGTAAAGTGAAGTTACATGATAAATAAAAGGCTTACAGTTGTTAAAATGAATAAGAAAACAGTGGGGGAAATTATGGATGGAATGAAATACTTTCCATAGGTTCTCGAGCATTACATCAGTCTGCAAACATACAGCCCACTGACCCACAGAGGATAAGAAAATTGGATTGTCTAGCTTCCTTAGAGAACATCAGCCTAAAAAACCAACATAATAGAGCTTTCCAACTCAACTTTGGCTCTATTCTTTTCTTACCTAATGCTTTTAAAATCTTTCAGCCTATGTTTTTTAATCTAAAGCAGTGGTGTTATTAAAAATTTAAATCTAATTGTCATAAGACTACTTTACCTAGTTGAGGTTTCATATGTTCTTAATATATGATCAGAATGCAGGATGAGACAGTTAATTTTTTTTTTTTAATTTGGAGTTGACTCTCATTTGTTGCTATAATTAGACTGTAACAAGGTTTCTCAACTTTAATGTGCATATAAATTACATGGGGATCTTGTTAAAATGCAGATTCTGTTTCACCAGCATGGAAGCTTAACTGGGTCTAAGACTCTGCATCTCCAACAATTTTTCAGGTGCTGCTGATGCTGTTGAGGCAAGGATCGTACCTCGAGCAGCAAGAACTTAGACTTCACTTTTATCATTCCAGTTCTAACCTTGTCCACCTGATAGCTTTCATATTAGTAAGTGAAGTCAGGCCTGGAGACAATATCAGAAACAAATGAGCGATTACAATCATCTTTAAATAAACATTATCTTATACCCTAAAGAAATTGAAGAATTTTACCCAAAACCATGGTTTTCTTGCAGGCAAGTTGTTAGATCTGTGAAGATGTGAATGGGCGATCCTTTACATGCCATAAGCTTGTCTTAAACACTTTGTAACATTTTTTTAATTAACATGTAGCAAGAAATAGGCCTCTGGAAGTTAAGAACCACAAAACAATAAAGAAGTAAACCCTTTTGTTGGAGAACTCCAATTCCCATGTTAACATCTCATTCACAGCCTAATCGTAACCCAATTAAGAAAATTAAGATAAGTAGAAACAGCTGGAACAGAAGGAGCCCGGAGTGAAGTGTACCCTCTGCACTCATTATTCGAAGGAGATCATTACCCAACTCTACACACAGTGTGTGATATTTAATATGATTGGGCTAAATTATATCTGAAAAGAATAAGAGCACCTATGTAAAGAAATGAATCGACCTATTAGCTCTGATTCTTTAAACACTCCATTATTTGATATTTCAAGTGTAGCCATGTGATAAGCCTAGGTAATGTTGTTAGTCTGCCCAATGCATATCTCACAGGGCTGTTGAGAGGATTAAGTGAAATAATTCAGGTAAAACCCTTGGATTGAGCCTGGCCTATGCAACTACTCAGTAAATACTAGCTACCTGTATATTTTGGGACCCAGCACTTTGATTATTATGATTCATGATCTCTCTTAAAGACCAGCTCCTAGACAAGTTTTACACTGTAATTTATAGATTGTCCAGTGTGTATATGGGATGGGTATCTCACCATCCCAGCAAGCCCATCTGTAATTATGCTGTGGAGTTCACGAAAACAAGTAAAATAAATGACAGGAAAAAATAATACTTCTGATATGTATGTCAGCAATATTAATAAAAGCTAAAATATTAATGGAGATGTAGTTTCAAATTATCTTGGTGTGTTTCCATTTTCTTACATGATATCTAAGAATTACAAACTCCTATTTCCTCTACACAGTCTCTCTCTCTCCCTCTCTCTCTCTCTCTCTCTCACACACACACACACACACACACACACACACACACACAGTATACTACACATTTCAAGATGTATTTATGGGCATATGACCATCTATAAAGTATCCTGAGCAAAGTCTGATAAATTTGAACTCTGTCAAATTTAACAAGACTCTTCAATTTGATAAAGACCGAAAAACAACTCATCAGTTTCATAAGAGGTAGGGTTGCTTCATGGAATTAGCCAGTGGTTCACTGATCTCACTGATCAATTCAATCAACTTATGTGATCTGGTAACCCTGGAGAGGGAGCCTGCCAGGGTCAGATAGCTTTAGGCACTGCCCTGGTTTACAATGGAATGATAATCTGTTGGTAGCATAGGCATTTCAGAGTTGAAGAGAGTTCACAGATTCTATAAGCAAATGAGCTACCGGCTATATCTGTATTACCAGAAAAAAAAGGAACAACAACAACAACAACAAGATATGCTCTCTGGTACATATGTAATATGTTATATCCACAGGATAAATGGGCTAAAATACCATTTCTGATACAGCAATCTCAGATCCAGAAGAATAAAAATAATATATTCATGACTGTGTCTAGATTTGCATTAACATAGCTAAAGGTAAAATTTTACCCCTTGTGTTTATGCTTCTCAGCAATCTGGTACTTAATTTGGGGGAATTTCTATTTCCAATATCCCCAGGCAATATGCATATATAGAAATGTTCAGCTACTTAAAAGTGACATGGAAGCAATTCTGTGTATCTTTCATAACTAATGGAAATTCAAAAAAAAAAAAGCTGTTTCTAACTAGCTAAGCTTGACAAGTTTAGATTTATACTCCACAGCCTGATTATTTATAGCCCATTTATTTCCATACTAACCATACAACAACCAGTCAATGAAATTTGACTGTTATTTTGAAGATTTGTAACCGAATTAGTTTGCACATTTTGTTTAAATTGTTTTTTTTCCCAATGAAGTTATTATTTTTTAAGAATCTAGAGAAAAATAATTGAACATGCATAGTATTAACAAATAAATAATGGTTCTTAAGGAAGAGGAAGAATTTCAAATAACAACAGAGAATTTAAAAGTAACTAGTGCTTTTTATTCTTATTTATTTTTTTAAACTTTATTTATTTATTTATTTATTTATTTATTTATTTATTTAGAGTGAGCACAATGAGGGAGAGGCAGAGAGTGAGGGAAAGAGAAAGAATTCCAAGCCAGCAGCTCTGACTATGAGCCTGATGCAGGGCTCGAACTCACACACTGTGAGATCATGACCTCATCTGAAATCAACCGTCTGATGCTTAACCAACTGAGGTAACCAGGTGCCCCCCAAAATAACTGGTGCTTTTTAAAGCACCAATATCCAACAATTGAATATAGAAATTAATCAGTATTGAGATAATACAGAAATATTAGGAAAATGTAAAAATATAAAGTCTCGGTGAAATAGCTGTGCAGAGATCCAAACTTGTAAAGACTTTCCTGGGTTCCCTGACTCCACAGATGCTCCTTCTCCCCTGCCTCCCTAGCTACCCTCTGTGGTGTGTGGTCCTACCTCCAACTCAAATGCTTGTCTAGGGAGCTGGAACCAAATGTGGGACTCTGTAGAAAAGGTACAGGGTAATGGGAGAAGCTTCCACAGCTGCTGCCTTCTGTGCACGGATTGCAGGAAAAAATTAGATGGCACAGGAGCAGTGATGCACGATGCAGAGATCTACTTGCAAATCTTGCTATGGAAAGGATGGGCCGAAAGGCTATGGTTATAGCAGGGGCACTGGTACACTCAACATGGATAGTGGGGAGAGGCTGGTGGGCATCAAAACCAAGTATGTTCAACCTCACATGACCACAGTCAATTTAGAAATGTCTGACAACTTTTTACTTTATTTTTTAAAAATATTTATTTATTTTTGAGAGAGAGGGTGAGGGAGGGACAGAGAGAGGGAGGCACAGAATCCAAAGCAGGCTCCAGGGTCTTGAGCTGTCAGCACAGAGCCCGATGTGGGGCTTGAACTCACAAACTGTGAGATCATGACCCCAGCTGAATCAGATGCTCAGCCTACTGAGCCACCCAGGTGCCCCAGAAATGTCTGACGCTTCTAAATTTGCTCAGAAATACAGAGGTACCGAGAAGTGTTCCAGATGTGGGGATTCTGTATGTGCTGCTGAGAAGATAACTGGAGCTGGAAAACCCTAGCACAGAAACTGTTTCCTATGTGCCAAGTGTGGGAAGGGTCTTGAATCAGCAACTCTAAGAAAGAAGATGAGACCTATTGTAAAGGATAGCACGCAAAGAACTTTAGGCCCGAGAGACAGGCTCTGGCCAAGGAACAGAACCCTTGTTCATGCACACTAAAGGTGTAAACCCACAACTAAGATCATGCACTGGTCTAACTACAAGCACTGATCTACATGATCTAACTACTGTAAAATTCCATGCGCACGTAAGTACTATCATCCTGTCCATGGATGGGTGACTGACCAGCAGGAGGAGGACACTACATCCTTTTGCGTGATTCATCAGTATTTTTTTTTCAACTTTCTTTTTTTATTTATTTTTGGGACAGAGAGAGAGAGAGCATGGACGGGGGAGGGGCAGAGAGAGAGGGAGACACAGAATCAGAAGCAGGCTCCAGGCTCTGAGCCATCAGCCCAGAGCCTGACGCAGGGCTCGAACTCACAGACTGCGAGATGGTGACCTGGCTGAAGTCGGACGCTTAACCGACTGCGCCACCCAGGCGCCCCTGATTCATCAGTATTTTCAAGAACCATTTCTTTTACATTTGAAACAAAAGTTCAGCTTGAAAATAAAAAGCACCATGTAATATTTACAATTCAAATATAATATTTCAAAAGCATTTCAGTTAATATTAAAGAAATACAGTGTGTGACAACTTTTATTCCATGAAGTTTCAACCTTATTTGTGTTGCTTTGTAATTGGGAAAAGATCCTAAATTTTGTTAAAACTTTTCACATCATTTTATGGCTTAATTTTCCTGTCCACCTTTTTAAATACATGTAGGCTATAAAAGGTACCCAAACAAGTCTACAGATTTTCTGAGAGGTCAAAAGCTGAGTTTGAGGAGTCCTCACAGATTGTAATTGTCAGAAGCAACAGAAAGGAGTAGGGAGGGTAACAGAGAGAAGATTTCCAGGAAGCATATGCTTTCTAGGAAAATAGAATTTGATTCTTTCCAATATATGCTTGATGTGTCTTATCATACCATATTCCACTGAAAACTTCACCAGTGCTGTTCAATGCCTCCAATGTGTGGTTAAAAACCTACCCTTAGAGATTTCTCTGCTGATTTGCTCAAACACAAGTGATTAATTTTATGTTTTCTCCCCCAGTAATGGACCTTGAAATCTGTTTGTCCCTTTACCTATGATACCCCTCTTTATTTAGAACACTCTTCCCCTTCCATTCTTCTAATTAACTCCTTTTCCTTCTTTTAGATCAATTTTGATCTCACTTCACCTGAGTTGGGATGGCTGTTATACTGAAGTGACAAATAATCCCCAAATTTAATGGCTAAACACATCAAATGTTTATTTTTCATCCATGTCATATGTTTGATATAGGCTGGCAGGAGGTTCTGTTAATTGCAAGCCCTGAAGGCTGGCAGAGTCCTATCTCATTCTTTCAGGATTGAGATATGACAATCAATAGGGAAGGAAATGCAATACAGCATGCAATCCTGGCTCTTTAGGCTTCCACTCAAAAGACAACAGATTACCTCTGCACATATTTCATAAGCTGAGGCCAGTCACCTGAACACACCTGACTCAAACCGGAGTATTAAGAGTATAGTCCAACTGTGCCCAGTGGAAGAACCAGGCATTTGTGACTATCGCTTTGTCATCATGGGGATAAAAACTGCATCATATTTACCCATATCAGCCCTGGCTTTGCAGCTTTTAGATTCTAAAGGTATATCCCGAGTACATATTCTATGTCTAACAATTTCTTTTTTTCTTAAGTTTATTTACTTATTTTGAGAGAGAGAGGGAGGAAGAGAGCACATGCACATATGCACGTGAGAGAGCAGGGAAGGGGCTGAGAAAAAGGGAGAGAGAGAATCTTAATTAAGCAGGCTCCACGCTCAGTGCAGGGTCCAACACGGGGCTTGATTTCACCAACTTTGAAATCGTGACCCGAGCCGATATCAAGAGTCTGATGCTTAAGGGACTGAGTCACCCAGGCACCCCTATGTCTAATAATTTCTAAGTTATTTATTACAAAATAAGTATAACATATTATCCTTGCTTTTGAGGAGAACAGGAAATCAACCTTCAACCTTAAATTAATTAGCCATTCCATCTCTAACTTGCAAAACTAGAACACGCTTGAAGAATCAATAGGCCTTTGAGGTTATTTTTTTTCTTTCCTTTTTAAACTTTGAAGGAAAACATTCAGCAAATAGTGAGCTCTCATAGCCAAGGGTAGAACAGCATTAAAAATAAGTCGTGAAAGTGAGCACAGGGTGAGGAAATGTCCATTGCCTAGCTAATTAGCCTACCATTTTCTTAGGCAGGTATATGTTTAGACAATTTGAAACACTTGCCAAAATATTGAGGAGGAACCTAAATTTTCACACGAGAAAAGCATAAATGAGATCCCAGAAAGAATTACCATTTTATTTTTGACTATGGCCTAGCAAGACACTTAGATGCCCCTTAAGAGGGAAACACTCTCTTCTCTGCCCAATATAGGAAACTGTGGAGGTGTTAATGACAGACCTGATTATGCACTGAGAGAACAGTAGCATCTGCACACAGGCAAAGATTCCCAAAGGCTGACTGACAACTCTCCTTTAGCAGATAGTTCTTGGAAGGGAAAAACGAGTTTCTGTTATCACTTGTCACTGCTTCTCTAATGAACACTGCCTGGATCTGACTGGCAATCCCTCACCCACCCCCGCCCCTGCCCCCAAGGTGTACCCAAATAAGGTTATAGAATAGTGCGAAGGAGAACGTCTGTCTTTTGTGCTGGTGCCATATCTGTGCCCGGCATACAGATCCTTCCTTCCTGGGTGCTAGTCGTACATACGATCACATGATTTTTCTTGGACTTCTCACTGCATTATTTTGCAATTCATCTTATGTTTTATTGTTTTGCATTGGTTTCACAAAAGCTTATAGTGTCTGCCAGTTTTTACCTAACTTAATCTTCCTGCTCACTTCTTTAACTATATGGAAATGCTCTGAGGTTAATGGAACTACATGGACATATGGCAAAATCACTTTGCAGAAGCATAAATGACGAGTCTTAAGGAAGTAAAATCACATTTTCGTTTGCATACCAAGGAAGAGGGTCCTCAACCCTTCTCTGACACAGTTTAAAATAAAATTTAAAAATTGTAAACTATTCAAGTTAAGATACTGTATTGATTCTTATCGATTGCAATTCCTTTAGCAACTTGAGCTTTGTGGATTCTTTAGTAAATATTAGCTCATGAAAATGATGATCATCATTGAGTGATGATAATAAAGTCTACATAATTTGGCAAAGCTGTAGCCAATTCAGGTTAATCTTACTGCCTAACACCTCTGAGGAGCTCGATGAAGATAGGCATTAGGATAAAACTTTGTGGTGGAGAGGTACTTCTTACCCCCATCCACTCCAGACATTTGCAGACACTTACTTTGCAATGCCTTTCAAGCACTGTGTGCCATGGTGCTCGTTCTTTTACAAACAAAACAAAACAAAAACATTGGGATATCTCTCTCTTCTATGCATTTATAAAATACCATTTCTCCCATTGTCTTTTATTTTACATGGAACAAATAGGGTTATTTTATTTTATTTTTTTTTAATTTTTTTTTTCAACGTTTATTTTTGGGACAGAGAGAGACAGAGCATGAACGGGGGAGGGGCACAGAGAGAGGGAGACACAGAATCGGAAACAGGCTCCAGGCTCTGAGCCATCAGCCCAGAGCCTGACGCGGGGCTCGAAATCACGGACCGCGAGATCGTGACCTGGCTGAAGTCGGACGCTTAACCGACTGCGCCAACCAGGCGCCCCCAAATAGGGTTATTTTAAAAATCATAATAACAGGAAAATTGGCCTTAAATTTTTCACTTCTTTTGGTCTTCATCATAGGGTTTAGCTAGCAATAGACTGCTTTTTCAGAATAATAATAATAATACTTGTATAACCATAAAAAGCCATCCCCATAAAAGTAAAAAGACAGAGAGAGAGAGTAGTCAATGATAAATGCTATCATTTTAAGACTTGTGCTCTGGTTTGAAAAAATATTCTCTTTTCTTATGAGACTTGTAGAAGTAAAAAACCAAGATGCTGGTGTCTCTCTCAATTTTGGTAGATATGCAAATCTGATCAGTGGAAGTATAACAACTATATTTCATTTGCTGGTACAGGTCCATAATAAGTAGACGGTTTTAGCATTTATCTGTTTATTTCTATTAAAAAAAAGAAAGAAAAGAAAACTGTTTGTTACCCATTCGCAATTAAGTATTAAGTACATATAAATATCTATATAACATACTATGGATAAAGTAAACAGTGTCACGGACCTTAGCATCATCTGGAAGATATAAAAAGAAGCAAATAACAGCTACCATAGAGAGATGAGTGCCATATAAGAGAAGCAGAGACAGTCTGTAATTGGGGCTAGTTATGGAATGGTATGTGGCAAGGCTTGTCAGAGAAAGTAATTTTGAAGCTGATCTACAGATCGAAAAGTAGTTTAATAGAGGGTTGGAGATAGAGGGTAAATGCCTGTGGGGTGTGTGTGTGTGTGTGTGTGTGTGTGTGTGTGTGCGGTGTGGTGTGGTGTGGTTTCAGGCAAAAAGAGAAATAGGAGCAGATGAAGGGACAGAGGAGAGTCACCTAGTTATGAACATCTTATAAGCTATATTAAGACACGAAAATTTTATCTATGAGTAGGACTGGCTCTCTAATTTGCAGAATGAGAGTACAGGGCTCTTTTTCCAAAGATTAAGAATTTCAAGAACATAGAGCAGAATATTAAATCAAGTATGGGGCCATTCTAAAAGCAGGACCTTGTGCATGCTCATGTCACATGCCCATGAAGCTGGTTCCATTTAAGATTAATAGGAGACTATAAAAGGTTTTAAGTATGAGAATACTAAAAGGTCATTTTAGTTTTAGAAATATCCCTCTGCTTCTATCAGAGTATAGCTTGGAAGGGAAGCCATATTTGAAGAAGGGAGACTTGCCTGACGACTAAAAAATGATTCAGATGATCAACAATATTGGCATAAACTATGGTAAAGGCCATAAAAATGGAGTGAATTACAAAATTTTAGGATGTAGGATTTAGAATGAAGAAGACAAATTATGAGAGATTGATGGGAGAAGTAGGCAAATTCAAGATTGGATTTCAAGACATATGTTTGAGTATAAGAAATATAAGAAATAGAAAAGTATTAGGGCATAAAGTGCTATCCTCATTTAATTGGAAATTACAGTTATCAGTTGTATATATGCTGTGAAATAAAAAAGAGATATATCTAAAAATAGAAACTAGAAAGCACTGGCATTCCTAAAAGAATTTGAATGGTGGTATTTTTGAGACAACTTACAGAGACCACGTACAGTGAGTAGAGGGTAGGGCTATGAATAGAACCCAGAGAAAACTAACATGAAAAATGTTTTCAAGAAAAATCCTGAAACAAAAGAGAGAAAGAAATAAGGAAAGAAAAGAAATGAAAAGAAAAGAAAAGAAAGGAAAGGAAAAGAGAAAAAGAAAAAGAAAAAGAAAAACATAGGTGAAAAACTAGAAAGGCAGGTGTCATAGAAGCCAATGGAAATGTTTTCCAAGAAGCAATGTGTTGTTGGGGGAGACTGGGTGGCTCAGTTGGTTGAGTGACCAACTTTGGCTCAGGTCATGATCTCACGGTTTTTTTTCTAGTATTTGACTTTTTAATTTTCTTTCATTTATTCTCTGACTATATGTATTAACTTTCTTTTCTACTTTATACTTTCATAATTTGTAAGATATTCTACTAGTGTCTATGTTATGCTATTTACAAACATCTTTTTTTTAATGTTTTTATTTACTTTTGAGACAGAGAGAGACAGAGCATGAGCAGGGGAGAGGCAGAGAGAGAGGGAGACACAGAATCTGAAGCAGGCTCCAGGCTCTGAGCTGTCAGCACAGAGCCCGATGCGGGGCTCGAACTCACGGACTGTGAGATAGTGACCTGAGCTGAAGTCGGAGGCTTAACCGACTGAGCCACCCAGGCGCCCTGACAAACATCTTAATTAAATTATTTTCCTAGGGGTGCCTGGGTGGCTCAGTTGGTTAAGCCTCCAACTTTAGCTCAGGTCATGATCTCATCGTTTGTGGGTTTAATCCCCGCATCGGGCTCTGTGCTGGCAGCTCAGAGCCTGGAGCCCTTTGGATTCTGTGTCTCCTTCTCTCTCTGCCCCTCCCCTGCTTGACCTCTGTCTCTCAAAAATAAATAAACATTAAAAAACAAAATAAAAAAAAAGAAGTAATGTGTTGTCAATGGTATAAATGTTGTTGAAAGGTCAAGTAAGGTAAGAACAGAAAAGGATTTTGTGATAAAAATTTCACAGTGGCCTTGTTGGAATTGGTTTCCAAGAACGTGCATGTAAGTAGGGTGATGAAGAAGAAAAAAATGTGAGTAGACAATTCAAGAAGATTCACCCCTAAGAGGTCAGAAATGAGGTAATTACAAAGCAGGGCTAAGAAGAAAGGATAGGAATGAGCACTGGGTAGTGGTGATAGGAAAGGATAGTGGACAGAATGATGGTTTCCCAAAGATGTTTATATCCTAATTCTGAAAACTGTGAATATATCACCTTACATAGCAAAAGTGTTTTTGCAGATGTGATTAAGTTTACTATCTTGAGATGTAAAGATACTCCTAGATTATCTGGGTGGGCTCAACAGAATCATAAAGCTTCTTATAAGAGGAAGGCAGGAGTGACAAAGCCAGAGCAGAAGATATGAGGATGAAGGCAGAGATTGGAATCAGATGATTGCCGCTGGGGGCCACATGCAAAGAAATCCAGGAAGTCTCTAGAATTTAGAAAAGGCAAGGAAACAGATTCTCCCACAAATCCTCTATGAGGAACATAACTCTGATGACACTTTGATTTCAGTCCTCTTAAGACCAATTTCAGACTTCTGAGCTCCAGAACTGTGAGATAATAAATTTGTCTTTTTCTAAAACCACTAAGTTTTTAGTAATTTGTTACAGCAACAATAAGAAAATAATACAGAAGGTATTAGTACAGAGGGGGAAAACTGTAAAATATAGGAGAAGAAGGGAAATCAATAGCAGCATAGTCCTGAGGAGCAGGAGGAGACGGAATCTGAAGCCAGTCGGAAGAGTTCAACCTGGAAAGGAGGAACCAGAGGGTGAGGGTGCAGAGAAGCCTGGGCTTTAAGAGGCTGGCAGTGGGCGGACTTCTTGAACAAACAAGAAGAGGGAAAGTGGTCATGTGGGAGGTTTGTGAAGAGAAATAGAGGTTTGAAGCAACTTGAAGACTGGATTAGAAAAAAGCCTTGGAAAATATAGAGTATTTCTAGGAAGTGTTGAAGGCCTTTGTAGCGATGGAAGGCCACCCATATACATCAGCATGCAGCTGCTTAGTTGTGTGATTTTATTTATAATTGCTCAGAAGTTCAGATTCAGAAAAGTCAGAGGGTTGGATTGCTTTTTAGGTGAAGTGTCAGGGCAAAGTAAATTATACTATTGGCAAGATGGTGGCTACAGGGATTGGCCATGAGTTCTAAATCCATTTGCTCTTATCTGCTGCTAAAAGAAATTGAGACATATGCTGAACACAGCTAGTAGGAAAAGGCAATCTTGCACTCATAAACCTCAATTCATCCTGATCTCAAAGTTTATATTCTTAGCTACTTCATCATATATCTGTCATTATACCGCAAAATTAGTAGGAATGTAGAATTCAGGGGTGGATAACAAGAAAACAAAGAAGAAACAAACAGATCAGGATAGCCACAAACTCATTTTTTGTCCTACAAATAATCTTAAGCTGATTATTTTAACACCAATTTACAATTATTCCCCAATCCATAAATATAATCATTGCTATCTACTTGGGATAAAGTGCTACTCACATTCAGAATATCATGCATGTTTCATTCATTAAAAAAGGAAAATATTTTGAGAAATATGTTTTACTTTACTGGTTATGACTAAGTGTTGAAGAAACTTCCAAAGTGTTTTTTAGGTATCTATTTTAACATGAAATTATAAAAGTGCATTACCTGAATTTGCTTAAAATAGTTAATGCGTGGATTCAGGCCTAGGAAGAGTGAAAAACATTCATTTCTGTTTGCTCAGATGTCTGTCTTTAAAGATCTATTTTACCATTATCTTGATCAATGAGCAGTTTGGGGGGGGGGGGGTGAACATAACTTCCAAGCCCCAGTGGTAGGCATATATCTGCTTCTGACTTTTTGGTTCTTTCTTCCATGGGCAAATAATTAGTCCAAAAGCAATCTAGGGCCCAAGCTGGGCTAATAAGAATTGTTGTTGGGATTTTCACTGAAGATATCTGGAAAAACACATGCTTTTTATTTTTCTCTCTGGCATGCCAACCTCCAAGGAACATACAAATTGGCTGTTGCCTGGGGCAACTTGTTGCTTTACTTGAACAGCATGTTTCTGAGAATGAAGTCAAACAAAGCAGAGAAAGGGAGAAATAAAGAGTTCCCACCGACTGAATTCCTGAAGCCAACCATGCCTGAAGATAGTCTGATCCTTGGAGTCATTAAGTGCTTTTTGTGCTAAGGATAGATTGAGCTGTTCTGTCACTTGTAACCAAAATAATCATGACTGAAAAAAGAGAGTTTTTTTTTTTGTTTGTTTTTTGGGTTTTTTTGGGGTTTTTTTTTTTTTTTTTTTTTTTTGGCCTTTATTAAGGTTAGTAAACTCAGTGGAGTCTCCATGGAAAAAATCTATTAGTTTGCTTTCTCTTTAGGAAAGTCTTAATCATGCTACTATTTGAAACAGTGGTTTCACATCAGAGGTAATTTTTATTTTACTTTTGTTTATTTTTTTTCAGAGATAATTTTTAAATAGTTTCAAGTGCAGTGAAATTTCTCCAACAGAGTCTCTGTCTATCCAATGATAGTACAAGAGATATATCCAAGAGATTATGTTATAAAAGACTAAAAGTATGAATTTAGAAATATAAGCCAAAGGAAGAGTAGGTGAAAAGCCCTAACTAGAAATTTGAGGAAATAATGTTTTTTATTCACCAGGATGATTGTTAATCTGTCTATGTAGCCATATAATCCAAAAACATAATATGGTAGACATAACCAATTCGGGAAATTTTAGCCCTGTGTATTAAATGTGAAAATTTTAAGGAGAGCATTTTCATACAGCTTATAGGAATTTATATTTGTATATTTGAACTCTATCTTGCAGGATGTTTTTCTTTATATATCTCTCTAACATCTATAAGGCAAGTTAACATTTAAGAGCATATATCATAGTTTATGCAATATTTAAAGTCTTCTTAGAATATTAAAGGTAAAATGTTTATGTATTTAAGATCAAATAATTTGTAAGCTCATGTAATTGTTGCCTATTACAGAGAATACTAATACTAAATAATTGTAATTAAATTTCCCAATTAATAACCTTACCAAATTTATTCTAAGAAGGAAGAATATCAACTACCACATTTAGCTTTGTCAAAACTTTCCAACCTCATGACCTAAAGATCCTTAGGGACTTTAAGAATTTTAAATGAGGCAAATTCATTGGTTACTGATTTGTGGTTTAGCTGACTTCCATTTTCACTGATTGTTCTTTGTCATTGAGAGATGTCAGTTTGAAAGTAGAGTGCATTACTATAAATAATGCAAGACAGGACATGTTAATATGCAGCTAAATCACTTGTGTTATGGAAAATATAGTCTATGTGGTAAAGGTCATACTAGTTAAGAAAACACACAAATACATATATGCAAACATACACACTAATATAACAGCAATGAAAATTCAGTCTAAATGTTTTCCTAACAGTTAGCAGGCAAAGAAATTAGATCATTTCCTGATCAGTTTTTATCTGTATAATCTCTTTTGCACTTACTTATTGCAATGATTTTGGTTTGTCTTTATACTTTCTATTGCTATTAATGATTTTCTAAAATAATTTTATTTTTAATAATCTATTGCATTTGGTAATTGTCATCTCTGAATGTTAAAACTGATTACAGTCTATTTGTATATTTTTAAATTTATTTTTCATCATGCTTTAACTAGATGCATGCTATCTCCATTGAAGAGAGTAAACAAGTAATATTGATTATCAATTATGGTCTTTAATTACCTAGTGTAACTTCCACTCAAGTTATCTTCCTAGTCACTTCTAATAATTGAATAGGCAAGAATAAGAACGTGTTTCCCAATTGTTTATAAATCAGTTCTTTTTTTTTATTTTTTTTAATGTTTATTTATTTTTGAGACAGAGAGAGACAAAGCATGAATGGGGGAGGGTCAGAGAGAGAGGGAGACACAGAATCCAAAACAGGCTCCAGGCTCTGAGCGGTCAGCACAGAGCCCGACGCGGGGCTCGAACTCATGGACCGTGAGATCATGACCTGAGCTGAAGTCAGACGCTTAACCAACTGAGCCACCCAGGAGCCCCTATAAATCAGTTCTAAAGGGATAAACAGTTCTCATTTAACAAAGAAGAATGTGCTAATTTCTGGTTACCCAAACTGGTCCCTGCATCCATTAATAAATGCTATTTAATGAATCCATCACTGTCTAAAATCTGGTAAAGACTTAGATATACACAGGCTAATTTGAGGGGCACATTTTAAAGGTGTCTATATCTCATAGCTGGACATACATTAACTAGGCTCATATAGACTGATTGAGAAATGCCCAAAAGTTAATATGATAATTTGTACTAAAATTGCAAATATGCCAAGAATGCTGGTTAGTGCTTTTTCTTTCTGTAGACTACTAACCATAAAGTCATATTATAATTCAAATAATATGTTATAAAATGCACAATCATGTGAACTGTGACTGATTCTCTCACAGCAAAGGCAAGTTAAATCAAGCACCACATTATCAAAAGTGTGGTGATCAGGAAAGCAGAACAAAGGAATTAGCAGATATTAAGAAGTCTCTTTTAGTTAGCTAGCAACAAAAATTATCTTTCACTTTGGGAAGCTTTGATAAAGGAGTGTGAGTGTTGGAATCTGCCTATCTACATGCCCCATGTCCATAACCACCTCACAGAGACTCTGCTGTGCTTACTTCTACTGATATTCCATCCCAATGTGTACAGCATATCCTTAGGAGGCTTTCACGGGTGTGAAATTAAATTATGTTTCTTTTATAACACTGGAGTGGTTACTACATAGCATTTGGCAAAATCTTGAATTTAAATAATTAGTTAGTCAATGTCTACTGAACTGCAAGCTCCAGGAAATTAGGACTTGTGTCTATTTTGATCATTATATTATACACAATGCTTTACACACAGTAAGCATTTGGTATATTTTGCATGTTACTAATGACAAGCTTTAGTCTCTAAGCTGGCCTTGTGCTATGGTCTGAATGAGTCACATACCTCCCCAGTCATATATTGAATTCCTACAGTCCAACGCTATGGTGGGAGGAGGTAGGTCCTTTGAAAGGTAATGATTAGGTCATGAGGGTGGAGTCTCATGATTAGGACTAGTGTACTTATAAAAGAGACCCTATAGAGCTTCACTAAGAAGGCACTGGCTATGAACCGGAAGAGGGTCTTTGCCATTCTATTGCCTTGATCTTGGACTTCCAGCCTTTAGAACTGTGAGGAATAAATTTCTGCTGTTCATAAGCTATCCACTCTATGGTATTCTGTTATAGCAATCTTAATGGACTAACACAGTTTGATATATGCTTGATCAAATTTTGATTTATTAAATTCAAATTTGTCTTCCCAAATACCACTCTCTTAAGAATACTGTGATTTGGGAGCCCCTGGGTGGCTCAGTCAGTTAAGCTTCTGACTTCGGTTCAGGTCAAAATCTCGAGGCTCATGAGTTCCAGCCCCATCAGGCTTTGTGCTCACAGCTCAGAGCTTGGAGACTGGTTCAGATTCTGTGTCCCCCTCTCTCTCTGCCTGTCACCAACCACCCCCCCCACACACACACACACACTCTGTCTCTCTGTCTCTCTCTCTCTCAAAACTGAATAAATATTAAAAAAAGAAACTTAGGGATGCCTGGGTGACTCAGTTGGTGAAGCATGCAACTCCTGATTTCAGCTCAGGTCATGATCTCACAGTTTGTGAGTGTATGCACACTCTTACAATAGTTCTTTTTAAAAATTGTTTAAATTTAATGAGTTGTTGGGATATATTTTTAGTCACCTAATTATGCATGTCAAAACATCTAGTGAGTTTACATAGGAAGTTATACATAAAAGGATATGTATGTATTTCTAGACAAATAAGAATCTATTTTTCTATCTGGAAGTTTAAAAGTACAAGGCCATTCAGTATCTCATTCAGTTAGAATTCTCCAAGATAAATGAATAAATAAACATACCACCCAGCCAACCAACCAGGAAGTGATGTTTCAGTCAATGTAGTTATTTGAATATCCATACCTCATAAAGCTATGAAGATTTCTTAATGTAATAACAATTTGGTTTGTGGTGTATTTCAACTCATATGTTTCCAAGTGAGTTGGTTATGTAACAGAGAGTGATTTTTCATTAAACTAACTCATTCTGAGTTTTTTCTGAACTCTAAATGCACAGAATCTCTCAAATGTAGAGTACTCTGTATAGTAAATGCTCAGATTTCCCCAAAGTGATTTTTAACATAGAAAACATCTTAGCATTCCTGTGAGAACACATCTTCAATACAATAATTGCTAAACTTGAATCAAAACACATATATTTATTGTTACATGTTTCTAAGATTAGAGTAAATAAAATTAAAAAGTCAAGGTTAATTATTAAAAGATTGAAAATAGATAATGATAGATATTTATACATCTATGGACTTTCATTTTAATATTATTATTATTGGATCTATACAGTACAAAAAGTACCATAATGCAAAGCGAATATTTAATAACTGGAGATACAAAGATACTGTCAGATAGGAAACTAAAGGCATTGATTAGCCCATAGACGACAGATAAATACCAATGACGGTCAAGAACTATGGACTTCTAACCTACTCGTGAGCAAACAATTTAGCCTGCTATCATTGCAGAAATGCTTATAGAAGGTAGACAACATCTAGGCCAGAGACAAAGGAGGGTTGATTACTCAGAGTAATAGCAGTATATCACTTTAGTAAGTCAGACTGAGAAAGACAAATAACATATGACTTCACTCATGTGTGGATCTAAAAAACATAAATGAATAAATAAAGAAATGAAAAGCAGAATCAGAACTATAAATACAGACAACAAACTGAAGGTTGCCAGAGGAAGGGGCACAGGTATGGGCATAATGGGTGAAGGGGAGAGGGAGAGACAGGCTTCCAGTTATGGATTGTTAAGTCACGGGAAGAAAAGGCACAGTATAGGGAATATAGTCAATGATACTGTGATAGCATTGTATGGTGACAAATGGTATTTACACTTTTGGTGAACATAGCATAATGTATAGGGAATTGTAGACATGAAACTCATGTAACATTTATGTCAATTATGCTTAAATTAAAAAAATATATATTTTTAATATATCACTATGTATCAGTTTCCAAGCCCCAATTCTCACATGGCGATGTAAATATGGCCTAAGATAACTAAACAAGCAATGTATTTGATTACAATAGAGTAACCCTGGGCATAGGTAAGCCCAGTCTTTTATCATGGACAGTAAGCATGCCCAACCTTTGCTACACTGGCTCTATTCCTCAAGGTTGTTTGTTATACAGACATCCTTGAAAAGTGATTCTGGACAAAAGGGAAGTTAGTGTCTTGCTAGGAAGACATGCAGAAATATGAGAGATATATGAAGAATTGTTTGTCAACATGGTCTTTTTTTAAAATTTTTTTAATGTTTATTTTTGAGAGAGAGAGACAGAGCGTGAGTGGGAGAGGGCAGAGAGAGAGGGAGACACAGAATCCGAAGCAGGCTCCAGGCTCCGAGCTGTCAGCACAAAGCCTGACATGGGGCTCAAACTCACAAACTGCAAGATCATGACCTGAGCTGAAGTCGGATGCTCAACCAACTGAGTCACCCAGGTGACCCTCTCAACAATGGTCTTTAGAGTAATTGAACAAGGATCACCATTGGGCATCTTTGTTTGTTTGTTTAATCAATTAATTTAAGTTAGTTAATATACAATGTAGCTGGTTTCATCACTTACATATAACACCCATCTTAACAATCGGTTTAGATTCTGGAATAATCAATAAACCAGCACTTGTGGGTAGTGAAGGATGACCACTGTGTAACATACCTACTCATTTCTGGAGCTCCATTTTTCCCTGAGAATTGTTTTAACAGGGCCTCCATCCATTCTCTAGAGTGATGGTTTTGTTTAAAAAAAAAACAGAATTTAAAGGGTTTAGACATCAAGAAAGGAATGTCTAAAAGAAGTAAAAGGAGATTGATGGATTTAGAGTTAAAATCATAGTAGCATTTCTGATATGTATTTAACTAATTCTAAAAGGAAACATAAAGTTCATTAATGTAACTATCTCTATCTCCATCGCATGTCCTGTGTACCTATTCAATCAAAATAGATTTAGTGTATACACTGTGACTCTTGATTTGTATTGCCTGATGATGAGTGCTGTGGAATATCTTTTCATGTGTCTGGTAGCCACTCTGGAAAACAGTATAGAGGTTCCTCAATAAGTTAAAAATAGAACTACCCTAGACCCAGCAA
Source organism: Felis catus (assembly GCF_018350175.1). Classification (NCBI taxonomy): domain Eukaryota; kingdom Metazoa; phylum Chordata; class Mammalia; order Carnivora; family Felidae; genus Felis; species Felis catus. Next base: position 96,220,636 of record NC_058373.1, on the reverse strand, counting down.
TTGCACTACTAGGTATTTACCCAAAGGATACAAAAATACTGATTCGAAGGGACACATGCACCCTGATGTTTATAGCAGCACCATGAACAATAGCCAAATTATGGAATGAGCTCAAATGTCCATCAGCTGATGAATACAGAAGCAGTGTGTGTGTGTGTGTGTGTGTGTGTGTGTGTGTTTTTGTGTGTGTGTTTGTGTGTGTTTGCGTGTATACACATACATACATATATGTATATATGTGTGTATATATACATATATACATACATATATGTGTATATATACATATATATACATATATACATACATATATGTGTATACATATATATGTCTTCAAATATTTGCAAATGGCAAGATTTCATTCTTTTTGATGACTGAGTAATTATCCATATTCAGCCATCAAAAAGAATGAAATCTTGCTGCAAAGATGTGGATGGAGCTACAGTGTATTATGCTAAGCAAAATAGAGAAAGACAAATATCATGATTTCACTCAGATGTGGAATTTAAGAAATAAAACAGGTGAACAGAGGGGAAGGGGGAAAAAAGAGAGGGAAGCAAACCATAAGATACTCTTAATGATAGAGACAAACTGAGGGTTGATGTAGGGGTGTTGCGTGGAGGGATGGGCTAGATGAGT